>NC_087218.1:1168962-1250015 GCF_015104395.2 Macrobrachium nipponense | reverse complement strand
TAAAGTGCTTTGCAAAGCTTTCCTTGATTTACAAGGCAGAACCAGTGCTTGAATTAGAGGCAGCACAAAGACTTATAGATTCCATGAAAAACGAAATCAACGTTAAAAAAAAAAAAAATAAATAATAGTGGCATCAGGTAAAAATATTTACTATAAAAACAAAGTTGGTAACAGAATTTATAAACTGAACGCCCAAACCCCGCCACCGCTCCCCGCCCCTCCCGACCAACCCCCCCCCCTCCCCCGACATAGATTACCAAATATCCGCACGGCGGAGCTGGTAAACAGCAGACGAAACCCTGCAGCCACTTCCGAATTTGTAAATTCGAAGCCGCAGAATCAGGAGAAGAATGGCTAATCCTCCGAAAGTACTCTTACTCTCTGATCAGATTCTCTAACACACCTAATGAAAAAAAAGAGAGATTGCAAAGTCAATGGAAGTGTTCTTGTTTGTTTTTTGTATGGTGTTTTTACGTTGCATGGAACCAGCGATTATTCAGCAACGGGACCAACGGCTTTACCTGACTTCTGAACCACGTTGAGAGTTAACTTCTATTACCAGAAATACACATCTCTAACCCCTCAGTTGAATGCCCGAGAATCGAACTCGCGGCCACCGAGGTGGCAGGCCAAGACCATACCGACCACGCCACTGAGAGGCTTTGGATCACCGCCATGGAAACAGAGCAGTTATAGAAAATGGGACTTATATTGTGTACCTCTTCGATGGCTTTGCTCAGAAGTAAATAATTTTAGTAATAAATTATGTGACAAATTGTTACAATTGCGCGTTTTGTAAACATTCCCATATGTAACATATTGTCATAATATAAAAAAATTACGAAGTCTTATCTTTGAAATCTATCATATCTTTTTCTGCTTTTATTAAACGCTGGTACTGAAATACACCAGAAAACCTTTAGATAAAAGATTATATTTTCACAAATTTTCCTTGGTGTGAATCATCAAATAAAAATATTCTGCCAACAAAACAGAAAGGCAGATAAATAGATATATAGATGGACAGATGAGAGAGAGAGAGAGAGAGGAGAGAGAGAGAGAGAGAGAGAGGTAGATAGAGAGAGAGAGAGAGAGAGAGAGAGAGAGAGAGAGAGAGAGAGAGAGTTGGCATCTTGAAAGTAAGATGACTCCAACCATAAGCTTTTTATGACTAATCTTTTTAGTATCTTTAAAATGCTCATTACTCATTAATATCCAAAGAAGTATTTCAACACGCTCCTTTTTTTTCTTCTTCTCCTCCCTTCTTGTGATAGACACCAGTAGCAAACATTATCATCTTCGTTTGAAACTTTTCGATCCATCAACGAAATGAAAATTCCTCTCTTCATTTGACTGATTATAAGTATTCATGAAAAATGCAGTACACCATTGACTTGTTATTGTAGCAACCAAGAAATTAAAAGACAAACGCGGCTGAAAACCATAAACTCATTCTTGTTCGTATGGTGATTTTACGTTGCGTGGAACCAGTGGTTATTCAGCAACGGGACCAACGGTTTTACGTGACTTCCGAACCACGTCGAGAGTGAACTTCCATCACCAGAAATACACATCTCTAACCCCTCAGTGAAATGCCCGAGAATCGAACTCGGGCCACCGAGGTAGCACGCCAACATCATACCCACCACGCCACTGAGGCGCTACCATATATTCATGGTATTGTAGAGGTTGATCAAATCTATGGGTCACCAGTGTCACGCTCCCTTTATAAAGGTACAAGCGAAGGCGTAAGAAAAAAGATGATAAAAGATAGAAAAAAATAGCAGTTCTCGTCCTTGGCTTTCTACCTATCGTAGCGTGAGAGCCAGGGTCTCCAGACGAACGACATGTGCTCATTATCACCGCAAGAAACACGCCAAACACCTGCCAAATTAGACGTTGATAGAAAGCCCTGTTTTATTTTCCTACTTAAGGGTCCCTTCGGCTTCAGTATTGATGTTTTATGTCTGTGTGTGTGTGTATATATATATATATATATATATATATATATATATATATATATATATATAAAACCAATGTAGTACGAGGGTTAAAAGGCGAGTGAAAAACTGGGGACTTTGAACAAGTACTTTCGTAGTATATTCTACATTTTCACACGTGAACTTGAAAATGTAGAATTTACTACGAAAGTACTTGTTCCACTCACCTTTCTACCGTGGATTTAAGATTTATATATATATATATATATATATATATATATATATATATATATATATATATATCTGACTACCACCGAGGTGGTAGTCAGAGACCGAACCGACCACGCCACTGAGGCGCTAAAACTAGTGTAAAAGACTGGTTTTGACAATTTTCTAAGAAGAAATCACAGGAGAAACACGGACTGTTAAGACTAATTCAGGTCAGACGGAGACAACAACTATATAAATGCATTGCTTACACTGTCATTGCTATAAGGAAATTCCTCAATTGGAAGAGCGTATAAATCTCATTAATTAAAAACGACATTACGGAAGGAATTCAAGAACACGCAAAAATGGAGGAATGTGTTAAAGGAGGAACGTTTTCCTTCATTCCTTCTCGGTAAAGAAACAGGTGGGAGTAGGTCTAAGGAGCTGAGCAGTTTACAGACAGTCAAGTACAGTAATAAATACAGAGAAGCTGCTAACAAACACGGCGAGAGGCTTTTACAATGCTTTATATACTGAATCATCCTGTAATAAAGAAACAACGGATTGTTTTCTAAACAAATGCAAAAAAAAAAAAAAATTAGCACGGACATTCAAGACAATGAAATTATTTAGCCAGTGAGAAGTATGGGATGTTGTTAAGACGATCAGATCTAGGCAGCCACCAGGGACAGATGGACTACCAGCTGAATTTTACAAAAAGTTCTGGAACATCATTAAAAGGGGATCTAACTTAAGTTCTACAACATGTGTTCGACAATAAGCTTATAAATGAAAACGAACTCTTACTTAGAGCTCATCAAATTGGTGGGACAGAAGGGAGACTTGCCAAGCATTGAAAATTGGGGACCCATTTCCATGTTAAATACTGACTATAAAATGTTTACAGAGTTAATGAAAAGTAGATTATCTGCCCCTGAGCAGTTGTGCGTAGGTAGCGGGAAATCCATAGCGCAGTGCAGTGATCTAAATATTCTGTTAGTAAATAAATAATCATAGACTTGAAGGTGACTTAAATAAGTTTTTTTTTTTTTTTTTTTTTTTTTTTTTTTAGCTGATAGGTAAGATGGGTGAAATTAAGTGTTTGAATCGGTGCAAAGCTTGTTTGTATGGTGATTTTACGTTGCATGGAATCAGTGGTTATTCAGCAACGGGACCAATGGTTTTACGTGACTTCCGAACCACACTGAGAGTGAATTTCTATCACCAAAAATACTCATCTCTCACACCTCAATGGAATGCCCGAGAATCGAACTCGTGGCCACCGGATTGGTGCAAAGCGTTCGATCGGGTGAACATGGTCTTTGTCTTTCTAATCTATAGTAAATGTGAGATACCAAACGAGTTTGTGGATATTGTAAAAGCTTTGTATAACGGCTGTCAGAGTATGGTAATTATTTTAGGGGGCAAAATTGGGAAACCATGATGTTCTAAGATCAGCTAGACATGTTTGTCTCCTGCCAACGTTAGTGTACTGTATATCTCAGGAACCTTTGTATAGGACGATAAAATATAATATAAATGTTAAAGGGTTAACAATACCAAACGATAAGGAATAAAAATTGCAAGCTTCTTTACTTTATTGTTACGAGGAAATTCAAGCTTTTGAAGAGGCAGCTGGTTCGAAATTAGATAAACAGAAAACAAAAATGTTGAGTATTGTTGAATGGAGTACGAAGAACGTTTGGTCACTTTCGCGGTTACATTTGAGTATAACTTTTTTTAATGACTGCCACAGATGCACGAACATACAATTAGGATATAACGGATATTTTCAGTCTTATGTTTATTGTTTGTATGGTGTTTTAACGTTGCATGGAACCAGTGGTTATTCAGCAATGGGACCAACGGCTTTACGTGACTTCCGAACCTCGTCGAGAGTGAACTTCTATCATTATAAACACACATCTCTGACACCTGAATGGAATGCTCGAGAATCGACCACGCCACTGAGGCGCTCAGTCTTTTATTTAGTTAAGGTTTTTATGGTAGTCCTGACGGGCTTGTACTAAACACGCCGCAAAGGTGTATACAGAAAGGGTTAAAACCCTTTGAGGGTAACTAACTACCTAGGAAAGATCCAAGAAAAGCGGAGGCATTGAGCCGTCTGTCATAGTAACTGAACAGACGTCTACGAGCATAAAAGACGTTGTTAGTGTTGAATCACCATCACCTTTCTCATTAACGCCCATCAGAGTGACGCCTGCTCTCTCTCTCTCTCTCAAACACACATCGCATTGCTACGGTTTCTCACTGGTCTCTTTGGGGCAGTCATAATTTCATCAGTGATCTTCAGAGTAGAATTCAGAAAACAGTTTTTTGTAACAATTTGTCATACATTAACATTGTTTTCTATTACGCAATAGAATGCTGATCCTCAAGACACCTGAAGTTCTTTTCTAACCTTATTCGTACTGATCACTGGCGAGGTCATATTATGACAACGCAAAAATAAATGATTATATTCATAACCGCATTTTTGTTACAGCCCTAGCGAAAATCGCAAAAATGCTTTTATATAATCGATCTTGGCCCACTTTCATGTGTAGAAAAAAAAAAGCAAACGAAGGAACAGGCAGAACAAAATTTTTTTTTTTTTTTTATCTCAACAAGGACCGGTTTATTGTTGGGGGCAAAAGCTAATGTTGCTGACAAGTAAAGTGTCTTTGTAAAGGATAGAAAAATCCTTATGAATTATTATAACTTTCATGACACACCCAGACGGACTGTCTATCTTTTGGCAAGAAAGCAATGGACGTTAGACATGATTAACGAGCGCTTTTGCAGAATAACTGATAAATTTTCCGTTTCCGGCCCAGAGATTTTCGCTTACTCGGGGAGTAAGCCTACAAACTACTATGTTGTTGTTTGGGGGCTGGTAGGAAAGGTCAATGGAAGAGCCTAAAAAGGTCTGGAAAGGGCGTTTCGCGTTGTGTTAAAGATACAGGAATTTTACGTTAGGATATTTATGATTTATTTATTAGAATGGAAATGTAAAAAATATATAGTGTGCATGTTAAACAGTACAGAAAAATTATTTCTAATAAAATATAGCGTATTTATTTTAATTTTCGTTGGTGAAACAATGCTCTATTTGACCCTAGATTTTAGCACGCTTTAATTTACGTTAAAAGTTAGGAATATAATGTTTACATTATATTCCTATATGCGTTAGGGGAAAATCTTGCATGCGTCCCGAGTAAGCTGCAGGTCGAATCACGCCTTGTTCAGCGGGCAAAAACATCGGCGGAGGATACTGCACCAGCTCCCAAGAACAAAGATGCTGACATTGATGGTAATGAAATTAAGTTATCTCAGTAAATTACTCTCATTCGGTGCAATCTACATAAGGTTCAAAATAATTCGACGGTGCTCAAGATTGAATTCAGCAACATATCATGATGATGATTTGTTTGTTTGTCTTTTTGTAAGGTATTTCTATGCTGCATGGAACCAGTGGTTGTTCAGCAACGGGACCAACGGCTTTACGTGACTTCCGAACTACATCGAGAGTGAGAATTCTATCACCAGAAATATACATCTCTGACCCCTCAATAAAATGCCCAATAATCGAACTCTCTGCCACCGAGGTAGCAGATGATGATGATGATGATGGAAGACCAGTTTGAAAATAGACTGTGAAAAACTTAGGACATACAGCCAGGATTAAGTTTGGACCTAAGACAAAATGTAAAAGATCAGTAAATACATCATTCATTTAATTAATGAAAGGCGAAGTTTTCATTTTGACAGAAACACGAGCAACAAAACGGTTATCATTTATATCTGGATTATACAAAAACAAATTTTCCTAAACTTTTCTAAAGATATTGTAACAAAAAAAATCTCTCTCTCTACGGTAAGGATTTACGAGGAGAATATATCAGGAAAACAGTGACAACCCACTATAAACTTAAAATGTACTTTAATAACAATTAGTACGGAAATTAAAGTCACAAACAGAACATTAAACAAATTACGGACGCATTGCACAAAAGCAAAGACTCGCCATACAGCACTTCATCAAGACTACTCATCACTAATCACTGCATTTTTACAGTATAATCCCAAGTCACAAAGCTTACATCAACACAACATATAATTCACTGTAACATCAAAAAGTTAGTGGCAACCAACGTTACATCACACAAGAAAACGTCCAAATGGATAAACAATACATTACCATATATTCCTCAAACTTGATACACTATTATAATCACTTGTTTGTTTCAGCTCCAACGAAAATCATCGTTTTGGGCCTTTAATATAACCCGGACTCACGCTAGACATCCATGGACCAAATATCATATTTTTCGGTACATTATCCTTGGCGACTACCGCCTACGCCAAGCGCTACACTGCCATCTGTTGTCTAGTGTACACACTTTTTTGTATGCAAATATCAATTTTCAACCTTTTATGCAATTTTACATTCAATAAATCAATATTCCTTTACATTCCCCCCCTTTTAACTCAGCGGCTCTCTCCTCAGTCCATGCTGAATTTTCACTCTTACAGTCTTAAACATTAGCTACTTCCCTTCCAGCAACTATCGGAGACTGCCACGTCGTTGGTAACAAGCACTTTCCTTTAAGTAATCAACAGATCTAGAGAGAGAATCTGCAATGACATTTTCTTTGCCTGCTATATGGTGAATATTCAGTTTGAATGGTTGCAAAATAAAGACCATCTTAAAATTCTCTTATTGTTGTGCTTACATTTATTAATAAAGGTTAAAGGGTTATTTACAGTATATACATCTACTTCAAAGTTACTGTTAAGCAAGTATATCTCAAAGTGCATTAAACTCAAAATTAAACTTAAAGCTTCTTTTTCAACAATACTGTAATTTAACTGGTGGCTATTATATTTCTTTGAAAAGTAAGACACAGGGTGTAAAACACCATTATGTTCCTGTAATAATACACTGCCAGCTCCTACTTCACTGGAGTCTACCTGTAACTTAAATGGTAGATTAAAGTCTGGGGATTTCAGCACTGGCTTAGACATTAACATGAGCTTAAGTTTATTAAAGGCATCGTCACATTCCTTTGACCACACAAACTTCACATCCTTTTTTCAGCAGCTCTGTTAATGGGTAGGCTACATCTGAAAAGTTCTTACAAAATTTTCTGTAATACCCCACTGTTTCCCAAAAATTTAATCACTCCACGTTTAGATGTAGGGAGGGTCAAATTCTTTATGACCTCAATATGACAATCAACAGGTTTCACTTGGCCACTTCCTATTTCATGTCCTAAATATTGAACAGTAGTTTTACCAAATTCACATTTGGAAAGGTTTATCGTAACATTGAATTCTAATAACCTCTTAAAAACATCATATACTTTTTTAATGTGATCTTCCCAGGTTTCTCCAACTATAATAATGTCATCTAAATAAACAAATACACCTTCGAGATCCTTCAAGATATAATTCATCTGACGTTGGAATGTCAGTGGTGCATTACATAAACCAAATGGCATTACCTTATAATTATAAAGTCCATGGGGTGTAACAAATGCAGCAATATCCCTGCTGTTTTTGTCTAACTCAATTTGATAGTATCCTTTCAATAAATCAATTTTACTTAAAAAAGGAAACTTTGCTACATTATCAATTATATCTTCTACTCTGGGCATAGGATATGAATCTTTTATAGTTACATTATTTACCTTTCGATAGTCTGTACACATTCTTGCACTTCCGTCAGGTTTGTCGACTAGACTACATGGGCTAGCCATTCACTATGGCTTTCCTCTGCTAGTCCGTGTTTCAGTAAATAAGCAACTTCGGTCTTTAACTGTTGTTGTTGCCTCGGCGACATTCTGTATGGACGCTGACTTAGTTGGAGTCTCTTCTCTCAACCTGATTTTATGTTGTACTCCTTTTATCCTTTTAGGATGGTCTGAAAATAGATCTGAAAAGTTTTGAATTAGCACTTTAAAATCATGCTGCTGTTCATCAGATAAATGAATACATAACTTCCTAAATTTTTCATCATCACTCAAATAATCTGTATTTTTTAATCTAAGTTCAATTTCTTCTTCAACGTCTTTTTCATCATCCTCTTTTGCAATTGACAACACTCCACTGGATTCGTTATACTTCTTTAATTTGTTAATATGGAAAGTTTTAACTTTCCTCCGTCCTGTAGGAAATTGAATTCGATAATTAACAATCACTTACTTTTTCCTTCACCGTGCAACGTGTCCTATATACTTCTTGGTTAAAAACCTTACCAGCTGTAGGGAGATACACTAGAACCTTATCTCCTATGTCGAGTTCACGTTTTGCAGCCGTTTTGTCGTAGTTTTCTTTCATCTCTTCTTGTAATACTTTGAGATTCTCATGTGCTACTTTCCATATTTTTTTTATTTTTTTCCTTCATGTCTTGTAACGTGATAGATTTCCTTCTCATCTGAAATCAACTGATTCTTTATCACCTCCATGGGTGACCTTACCTGATGGACTATACTAACTGAAAAGGAGAATAACCCAACGATGAATGTACGCTATCACGAACGGCAAATAGCAACATTGGTATGTAGACATCCCATTCCTTTTCATTTTCACAACAGTACGCGCGAAGCATGGTTTTGAAGTTCGATGAAATCGTTCGACCACTCCTTGGCTCTGTGGGTGATAAGGAGACGATAAACAATGCTTAATATTCTGACAGGCTAAAAATGAGGTAAACTTTCTAGACGTAAAGTTGGTTCCTGGTCGTTTGAACTTCTTTTGGCAAACCTACCAGCGAGAAGAACTTGTTAAGCGCTTCAATTATCTTATCAGCACTCACAGTTCTTAAAGGGAATACGCCTCTGGAAAATCTGGTAGCACTACACATAATTGTCAGCAAATACTCGTTACCTTTGCTAGACCTAGGCAGAGGTCCTACACAATCCAAAACCAGTTTCTCAAAGGGTTCTCCTGGAACTTCAATGGGTTGCAATGGCATCACCATTAGGGTCATGTTGAGCTTTACCTACTTTTTGACATAAATCACAATTTTTACAATATTCACTACAATCTTTCCGCATCTTAGGCCAAAAAAATACCTTAATAATTTCTCATAAGTTTTGTTTATACCTAAATGACCAGAATAACTACAGTCATGAGCAATGCCTAGAACAAAATTCCTATAACTACTTGGAATGACCACTTGTTCTACAACATCATTAACATTTCTACTTGTGAACTTCCTCATTAGGATTCCATCCTTTAAAAAGTAACACTTGCCTTCCTTCTCGATATCATTTATATCAACAAGGGCATTATCTCTTATTACCTTCAAATTATCATCTTCAATTTGAGATTTAACAAATTCTTCCTTATTAACTTTCAGCATTCGCAAAGGAGTACTGACTTTACTTACTTGTAGTGTTTCCGGACTATCTTTAAACAAGTTTTGTAAATCCAAACCGTCGTCATCATTTACCTTTCCTCGGCCACTCTACCTTTTCTGTAGTAACTGCACAAGCAGGAAATAAGTTTGGAAATGTACATTCAACTTCTGTAATAAATGAAGAATTAAAGGGTTTTCTGTCAAAAATGGGATTACTGCTACCAAAAACTTTGTCTCCACATACATCATTTCCAAGAATTAACTCTACTCCTGACACTGGGATTTCTCTCACCAAACGCAATTTTAACATATCCCGAAATTAACGGAGTTTCTAACCTTACTTCTACTAATGGAGCTGAAAACTCAGGTCCAAACCCACGCAGAAGTACATACTCTCCAGTATCCTTCCACTGGTCATACATATTTCTTATCATTACAGACTGTACCGCTCCGGTATCTCTTAACCACCTTACTTTCCTTTTTTCAACACAAGGGAGGTGTAACCAACCATCTCCCATAAAAGGGTCATACAATTCAGTACCTTTGGATGTGGACTTCTCTTCAGGTAGTCTCACTCCATTTCCTTTTACAATATCCTCAATACAACCAACATTACTAACATTTTGAACATCATTGTTACCTATTTTGTAACCTATATTTTCATCAACATCACATATATTATTACTGTCTATGCTATCGTTACAATACCTCTTACCTGGCCTAAGGGGAGAAGCAAACAAACAAGGACCTCTGTCACCACATGCTTGTGGTTGATTCAACAATGCAATGGTATTTTCAGGTTTATGATCATCCTTAAATGTACAGGTTTATCTTTAACTTTATTTACCACTTGAATTGGACGGTTTATTGTGCGATGTGGACAACTCCTACTGATGTGTCCTGGTTTGCCACAACTGAAACATACAAAATCTCTCAAATTTTCGCCTATATTTTTGGTAACTAGGTGTAAACTGATCATTTACACTGTATCCTGCTTTTCCAGCACTAACACTAGGACCAGAATTATTTTGACTTGCCCCTCTACCACCTCTATTAAAGGATTTATTATAGACTCCACGAGATGATACCTGTGAACTCGTAGTCTTACCTTGTGCCTTGTAATTTTGCTGCTCTTCCCAACTCTGCTCCTTCCAATTTTAGGAGTGACGTCAGTATTATATAGCTTATGGGTCAATGCATAATTATCAGACAATCTAGTGGCTTCATCCACATTATCTACATCACGTTCATCCAAATATGTTTTAATAAGTGGATTAATACCATCCTTGAACTGCTCAAGCAAGATAAGTTCCTGAAGTTTACCGAAATCACCATTAACTTCTCGGGCATTCATCCACCTATCATACCACAGGCGTTGTTCCCGTGCATACTCCATATGAGTGCGACTGTCTCTTTTTATCCAGCTTCTGAACTTCTCTCTATACCTCTCTGGCACCCATTCATAAGCTTTCAAAACTTCAGATTTAACTCTCTCATAATCCTTAGAATCATCTAAAGATAAGGCAGCAAATACTTCCCTAGCCTTTCCTCGAAAGGAGGTTTGAACCAACGTGCTCCATGACGTTCTCGGCCATTCACGCTGTTCTGCCACTTTCTCAAATTGTAAAAAAAATGCATCCACTTCATTTTCAACAAAAATTGGTACACTTTTTACTGCATTGTCTATTCTAAAAGATTTTGGTATTTCTCTGGACTTTTCTTCTACTTCAAGTTTCTTCATCTCTAGCTCTATCCTCTTTTGCTCAACTTCAGCTTCTACCTTCTTTAGTTCAACAGCTTTCTCATTCTCTAATCTAACTATTTGCAAATGAATCTGCATCTGCTCAACACTCATCCCTTCATAAACAAGTTTGGACTTTTTTGGTTTAACCTTGCGTGACTTGGTTTTTTCACGTACGGCTTTGGCACCTTCCTCTTCACTTGCACTACCCTCTGTATTATTCTCACTTGCGCTTTGCTGGCTATCAGTTTCTTCCTCTTCCCAACTCATTAGTAACAACCCTTCCTTATCAGACAAAATGCCTAAAGTCATTAGCGCCTCACTTACTTTATTTGAGATTTCTTGCTTCCTTGCAGATTCTGATACTTCTACATTATAGTACCTAGCTAGAACAATCCAGTCTATTTTAGTTATACCTTCTAACTTTTCACCACTAGGACTACGTATGAAATCTTTCAAATCAAACATCTTTAATAACCTGCTCAAAATAACACAGCAAGACAAATATAGCCCTAACACTATCACAACTCTCCCCCCTCTCTAAAGTACATGGAAGTACTGAAAAGCAATTAACAGTAGGGATACGTCAAGTTATGGTCGAATACGCTAGACATGAATAAAGCAACAATTAATAAGGATACGTTCGGGTTTCGTTCGATAGAATGAGTAAACACTGAGTATGGATATGTTCGAGTTTCGTTCGACAGAATGAGCAAAAACTGAGTAGGGATACGTTCGGGTTTCGTTCGACAGGCCCCCATGTAACATAAAAAAAATCTCTCTCTCTACGGTAAGGATTTACGAGGAGAATATATCAGGAAACAGTGACAACCCACTATAACTTAAAATGTACTTTAATAACAATTAGTAAGGAAATTAAAGTCACAAACAGAACATTAAACAAATTACGGACGCATTGCACAAAAGCAAAGACTCGCCATACAGCACTTCATCAAGACTACTCATCACTAATCACTGCATTTTACAGTATAATGAAGCTTTACATCAACACAACATATAATTCACTGTAACATCAAAAAGTTAGTGGCAACCAACGTTACATCACACAAGAAAACGTCCAAATGGATAAACAATACATTACCATATATTCCTCAAAACTTGATACACTATTATAATCACTTGTTTGTTTCAGCTCCAACGAAAATCATCGTTTTGGGCCTTTATATACCCGACTCACGCTAGACGATCCATGGACCAAATATCATATTTTCGGTACATTATCCTTGGCGACTACCGCCTACGCCAAGCGCTACTGCCATCTGTTGTCTAGTGTACACACTTTTTTTGTATGCAAATATCAATTTTCAACCTTTTATGCAATTTTACATTCAATAAATCAATATTCCTTTACAATATGAAAAACTTATCCGTCATCAGATGAAGTGTCTTAACTTGAAAAGTAGATTCTTTTTTATTAGAGTAAAAAAAACAGAAAAAGAGAAACTTTTACACCTGAAGGTGGAATATTCAACTTGAACGGACAAAAGATGGCGGAGGTAAAAGACAACTAAAATGAATAACTTCGTAGTTTGAACCAGAATGGAATGGCATGGAATATAGAGTTTAGGCCAAAGGTCAAGGACTGCCGTAAAGAGAGAGAGAGAGAGAGAGAGAGAAAGAGAGAGAGAGAGATTGTTTTGTTTACATAGTGTTTTTACGTTGCATGGAACCAGTGGTTATTCAGCAACGGGACCAACGACTTTACGTGACTTCCGAACCACGTCGAGAGTGGACTTCTACCACCAGAAATACACATCTCTCACTCCTCAATGGAATGGCCGAGACCATCGAGGTGGGACGCCAACACCATACCAACCACGCCATTGAGGCGCAAGAGAGAGAAATGGGTATAATTGCGGGGAAACGACTATCACTATCATAATATCATTTTGTGTGTGTTTCTCTATTCATACCACACCAAAATTTCGATTTTACTGGTCTAACGCCTGTAATAAGGATGCAATTCTTGTACCGTACTGAATTCAGTGAATGAGTAGAATTAATATAAAGTAACGAACTATCTTATTTTCATACTCACACAGTTTTTTTTTTTTTTTTTTTTTTTTTAGATCTTTATTTTCATACTCATAGCTATTTTTGAGATAGGATCCAAAATAGGACTTCACTTGTATATCTTTATTTTCATACTCAGCTATTTTTGAGATAAATCCAAAATAGGACTTTACTTGTATATCTTTATTTTCGTACTCATAGCTATTTTTGAGATAGGATCGGATCCAAAATAGGACTTCACTTGTATATCTTTATTTTCATACTCATAGCTATTTTTGAGATAGGATCCAAAATAGGACTTCACTTGTATATCTTTATTTTCATACTCATACCTATTTTTGAGATAGGATCCAAAATAGGACTTCACTTGTATATCTTTATTTTCATACTCATACCTATTTTTGAGATAGGATCCAAAATAGGACTTCACTTGTATATCTTTATTTTCATGCTCATACCTATTTTTGAGATAGGATCCAAAATAGGCTTTTACTTGTATATTGGGAATTGGGACAGTCGCTTGGAGCAGACCAAACTCTAAGATATGTAGATTTTTTTTTTTAGACAGTGATAATCGATCGTAGTTGGACTAGTCGCTTCCTCTTCCCTGTGTTAGCAAAGGAATAATCAAGGCGTTCGGAAAGATAAAACCAGCGGTACGGCGGCGTTCTTGTCAACTAAATAAATAAACGGTGGTTGACTCATAGAGGACTTTCCGAGTAGATTCATTCTATTGGTCAGAAGTTGGTTTTCACTGCCTGGAATTTGTCGACAGAATTCCTGTATAGGTGCCGTCAGTGTTTTGTATTAAAACTGAGTTTATTGCGTTTGTCAAGTTAATGTACATAATTTGCAACGGACAAGGGACATTTTGCTTCACTGACAAGCTTATAAGTTCTAGAGCAACTCTTTAGAATATCTTTTCAAAAATTATTACACCTGCTACGATTTGCCAATCATAAATGTCCAAACCCTGAAACTCCTTCGTCCAAAACAAAATAGAATACTTGGGCCATAACGACGAAGAAGAAGGAATACAAGGTGAATGAAAAGGTACTGAAGCTAGGAAATTCATTCATAGATTTTTGGTCAATAGAACTTATGGAAAGCTTACAGAAAACCCCACCAGATGTGTCTGTATGTACCGTGCCAACGAATGAGATTTATTACTGTGACTTTTGAAGTTCGTTGAAAAACAGACTTTGTCGCAATTTGCAGAGGTGCAAATCGCAAAAATTACAGATCATTTTCATTTTCGTCCAGTGATCACAAGGGATATTGGAAATGGGGTTTTGATTAACTTCCTTGACGCCATGGGAATGCTCCACCTTAGCCAATGTGCATAGAGAGTGCAATTAGGTACTTGTAATGCATGTATCTTACAAATATCCCTCCAGTTGAGTTTCAATGCTAGAATATTTCCACTGAAGTCTTCTGTTGACATTCTAAATGACTTATCTCTTGGGAAATATATAAGTCGTTAAATTTTTAGTTTTATCTTAATTCACCAGATATGTCCGGAATCCCGGCAGAAATTGTTATCCAAATTCACCAGACATGTCCGGAATCTTGAACAATGGCGCCCTATATCTATAGCTCACACATAAGCCCCACGAAAGCACCTCACAGGACCAGACCACAACCTAAACTGAGATGGCAGGGGCTCCCCAGCCTCATAGGCCTAGCATCCTTTTCTCAGCGACCCCAAATAGGCCTCTTTTCGGGAGTCCGGACGACACTGGTGATCTAGGGTTAAAGTCTATGCCGCAATGGTTATTGTCCGACACTTTTCTTTTCCCTCTTCGTAACCAGCAAGAATGTTTGAGTTAGAAAACGAGTAAGTTTAGCATTAAGATATTGTATCTCTTGGTGAAAAACCAGCGAGTGTTACCGAACGGGTTGTTAGCCACAAGGTCACACGTCCTTCAAGACCAAGGGTCTCACGGTCTCATTCCTATAAGGCATGTCAAACAGTGTCTTGGCAATTTCTGATGCTGATGCATTTAGATTCGAAGGAGGTTATTATACTGTAGTTGAATGTAGATTTAAGCCAAAGGCCAAGCACTGGGACCTACGAGGTCATTCAGCGCTGAAACGGAAATTGAGAGTAAAAGGTTTGAAAGATGTAATAGGAGGTAAACCTCGAAGCAATTGCACTATAAATCAACTGTTAGGAGAGAGTGGAAAGGATGATGGAAGAGGGAGAAAATACAAGGAGGTACAGTAAAAGTAATAGGGATGGCAGCTAGGGTCCGAAGGCACTTTTCAAAGAACCTTAAGTGATGCCTACAGTGCACCACATGAGGGTGCACTGACGGCACTACCACCCCACGGGGATCATACTGTAGTGACTATAGTAACCAAAACTGAAGTTACTACCAAGAACCATCCAGGCAATTCTATTACATTTTTATCGACTGTTAACCGAAACCTTCACAATATATATGTATGTATATATATATATATATATATTACATGTGTATGCATATATACATATACATGCATATATATATAAATATATATATATATATATATATATATATATATATATATACACATGCATGCGTATGTGTGTGTATATATACATATATATATATATATATATATTATATATATATATATATATATATATATATATAGATATTATATTATATATTTATATATATTATATAACCGATGTTCAAAGAACGTCCAAAACATTTTTCACTTTAGTGTTTTTAACTAACCTTTCAAACAACAATGTATAGCCTTATTTTACTATTGTACTTCGAGCGTGATCTTCATTTTAATCCGTTCTTTGTTTTACAATTTCAGCATCACCTCGGAGCAGCTGAAATTTGATAAGAACGAACGGGTTAGAGCCAACCAAAAGAAGACCCAGAAAAAAAATCCACATCAATATACTTCTTACAAGAAAAAATGTGAATGCAAAGGGAGGCAGTCCTGTTTACTTCGCTGAAGAATAGTACACTTGCACACATCCAAGAAACCTCACTGCTCACGAGTTTCAAGACCACTTTTGGCTATGGTAAGGTAAGAGGTAATACTAGTTTGTTCAAATGTCAAATATTCATTGATTTCCCTTTCACTATGTATTTTGTTTGTTTGTTTGTATGGTGTTTTTACGTTGGATGGAACCAGCGGTAATTCAGCAACGGGATCAACGGCTTTACGTGACTTCCGAACCACGTCGAGAGTGAACTTCTATCACCAGAAATACACATCTCTGACCCCTCAGTTGAATGCCCGAGAATCGAACTCGCGGCCATCGAGGCGGCAGGCCAAGACCATACTGATCACGCCACTGAGACGCTCCTTTACTATGTATATAACATCGTTTCAATGTTTAGTACTTAGGATTCGTAACTCCATTGCCACAAGCAAAGTATTCTAAAGACTGAAACTCCTCTATAAGCTTTCCTTATTTCTCTTTCTACCTCCCGAAAGGAGGACGGAGGGAAATGAAGGCGATTGCATGAGCAGCTTCTTGAATTCATCCGTGTTTTTCTTTCTACTCTATCTTTCCTCCGTATTAAATTCATCTCCACATTTAAAACACTCGATATTGACCAAATCAGTTTCACCGTGGACTATCACCATCACTAAACTACATTATTACTCGTACTTTCTACAAAATTGAAGTGGTAGAATTTGAAGCAGTGAGTCAGCTGTGTGTGTATAGACAGACTTTTACAATATTACGTTTTCATAATCAGTACCGGAACTCATTAAGTAGTGGCACTCGTTGCTTGCGCTCATACAGAGTACATTGATTGCAAAGAAATCCATAGCATTTTGAATAGGGCTCTTTAATGAATAAAGCGGTTTATCATTCCCAAGATGATGGCAGCTTTTAGGCCAGCAGCGACATCTTATCTTTTTTTTTTTTTTTTTTTACTAGTTGCAGTTCAAGTAAAATCTTTCACTAATAAAAAGTTCTTCGTGTCGATGCTCTCGACTAAACTAAGTCGACAGTAGCTTATCGATGAAGAATGAAAATTCCGCGTGAGAAGGCAAAGGAAATGTGAAAAGGCGAATGGCCTAATTGTTAAGTAATATAGGAATAATAGAATTAAGGGCTAAGGCCAAGCGCTGGGACCGAAGAGGTCATATAACGCTGAATCGGAAATAGAGAGTAGAAAGGTTTGAAAGGTGTAACAGGAGGAAAACCTCTCTGTTGCACCATGAAGCAACTGTTAGATGAAGGTGGACAGCAAGATAGAAGAACGGAAAATATGAACGGAAACACAGTAAAAGGAATGAAAGGGAGTTGCAGCTAGAGGCCGAAGGGACCCCTTCAAAGAGCTTTTTAAGTAATGCCTACAGTACACCGCGTGAAGTGTACCGACGGCACTACCTTCCTAAGGAGCCCAATGTTAAGGAAATGCTTTTCAGGTATCCAGAATTACTGTATTCGTTCATACAACGTAACAAATGATCATTACAAGAATTTAGTCACATTAACTCCCACATATAATGTATCTGTGAATGGACAGAGAGAGAGAGAGAGAGAGAGAGAGAGAGAGAGAGAGAGAGAGAGTCTCTTTTCGACCCCTGCGATTAAATACTTGTCCTTTGAGGAACATTTTAAAAGAGATACAATTCATAATTGACGTTATTCTTTTGGACTCATTATGCGTCACAGTCATAAAACGTACAACGTAAAATGTGACACAGACGCAGTCATTCCACGGAATGATTAACGCTCGAGTGAGGTTTATACAGGTCTAATCGCATTACCATTCTAGCCTCGCTTAAAACCAGCTCCCCTTTTTTCGTATGTCATTCTCGCTAAAAGCTCACTGGTTGGTTACCTATTAAGCTTTCCATTAAGCTAAGGGCAATGGCTGGGATTTTTCTCCTCGACGAGAGAGAGAGAGAGAGAGAGAGAGAGAGAGAGAGAGAGAGAGAGAGAGAGAGAGAGAGAGAGATGGCGGAGATAATGCTTTCTATGGGAGCAAGGCTACTTTAGAGAAATTCGTCGTCCCCTGGATATTCAGGTATGCTTGTGACCTCGTTGTTTTTAGAAATCACAAGTTACTATAGTAGATTCACATCAACCGTGCAACTGATGTCTAGGCCAGTCCCTTACGACTCTCCTGATTGGCTCAATCACAGGGCTGGAAACTCTCAGTCTCTCTCGAGAGTTCCTGTAGGCAGGATGTATGTTACACCTCTCCATAGGGATGCTTTTGAAAGGCGTATCCCTCAGGCGAGGTGAAACATGAATCCTGCTTATGTGAACTCTCGAGAGAGACCGAGAGTTTCCAGCCCTGTGATTGGCTTATCAACAGCCAATCAGGAGCGTGGGAAGGGACTGGCCTAGACAACAGATGCACGGGTAATGTGAATCTACTATGGTCGATACTGAGGTTAAGTGATAGATTGTAATCTGAGCAGAAATATAAAATGATAAATAGAAAACTCATAAAGTCCCCTCCTAGGAAATAGCATTTGATTGTAACTCGACAAATTATTACCAAATCAGCTAATACAAACGCGCCGCAGCATTACAAATTCTCACCGCTACGGTAATAAAGCCTAAAGGTGCGTCCACACGATCGAACAATGTCCGACGAACAAACATTGTTACAATATCATAGGCGAAGCAGGATGACGTCATAAGCGCTGAAACGATGGAAGAAGATCTGGCAACAAACAGTGGTACCAGATGAAGTTGTATACCACTGTTTTTACTCTGCTCACAAGGCCAAGACCGGCAGACAATTGTTAATTGGTGACAATGTTAGTCCGTCGGACATTGTTCGACCGTGTGGACGCACCTTCAGAGACACAAGTTAGCAACGGTTTTTGTAAGCATTAACTACTGCTTAAAGGCAAAAGGGTAAAACAAAGCCTTTTACGGGCACAGAAGGCACATCCTTGTAATGTAACTGCCGTTACATGTAGGGAAGATCTTGTATAACTCATGAAAGTCGTTACTGTAAATGTAACTGGTAAAAAAATGGTTAATTAAGATTTTGTTGCTAAACTGATAACTGCTGTCATCATAAAAATTATAAAGCAATTTTTTTCATTAAAATGCTCTGCTCAAAATACAATGAATTTCGCTGCAATCGAAGTACTCTGTACGAGCACGAGCATTAGTCCCACTACTTAATGAG
Organism: Macrobrachium nipponense; assembly: GCF_015104395.2. Classification (NCBI taxonomy): domain Eukaryota; kingdom Metazoa; phylum Arthropoda; class Malacostraca; order Decapoda; family Palaemonidae; genus Macrobrachium; species Macrobrachium nipponense. Next base: position 1,230,599 of record NC_087218.1, on the reverse strand, counting down.
TTCCAGAACTTCCAGCACCGACTACGAAAAGATTCGTAAAAGTGTGTCCGTACACTCATAACCGACTCACTGCTTCAAATTCTACCACAACAATTATTCTAATGAAATTAAGTAGTGGGATAGGAGGCTAACAACACAAATTATGTTAATGAATGATTCATCCCGGCAACATGAAGATTTTGACAAGTTGAAACTCATTACCAGATGCTAATTCACACCAAACTGGCGGCCGCTAACTCGATTCTTTCAAATTGTATGGAAACTGTCCAGAACATGCTATTTCGTTGCCCTTCCTGAGCTCACTCCTCTTCCCGACTGCCTCCGCAACGACCATCAGCGTAATGAAAAGCAGTCTCTCCTGGGAGTTTTACAAACTGGCGTCGTCTTCTTCTTGGCGCAGGGAACTGAACCGATCAGCTGGTCTGGAATGGGACACTACGGTAGCACCTGCCGTCCTCTCGTGTTTTTCCTTCTACCGAGAGCTCTGAATCTCTCCTTCTACGTACTAGGTTGGTATCCCACTTCCTTAACCTGTTTACTTCAGGTTTTGTGTAGAAAGGATCCTTGCAACCCCCCAAAAATGGACGGTGGTCCGTTTGTTTGCATGGTGTTTTTACGTTGCATGGAACCAGCGGTTATTCAGCAACGGGAGCAACTGTTTTACGTGACTTCCGAACCACGTCGAGAGTGAATTTCTGTCACCAGAAATACACACCTCTCACTCTTCAATGGAATGCCCGAGAATCGAACTCGTGGCCATCGAGGTGTTGGCACCCCAACACCATGCCGACCACGCCACCGAGGCGCTACGGTGGTTGGTTGTTTTACATAAAGCCTAGTTCCTCGTTGGAGACGGGTGGTTCACGTGCTCGCCTACGACGTGGTAATCCCGAGTTCGATTCCCCACCTGGAGAACGTGGATTCAGAGGAATTTGTATCTGGCGATTAATAATTAACATCACGGTATAATGTGGTTTGTATCCCACAATAAGCTGTAGGTCCCATTGCTCGGTAACCAACTGATCCTAGCCACATCAAAATATCTGATCCTTCGGGCCAGCCGTAGGAGAGCTGTTAATCAGCTCAGTGGTCTGGTTAAACACAGATATGCTTAACTTTAGATTAAGCCGGCCTTATACCAGCTCGGACCCCTACCCAAGGGTTGATCTCTTAACTCAGACGGACCAGCTGATCTGTCTTCCAACACCCCCATGAAGAGACGTAGACAGGCAGACTGACAGACAGACAGAATCAAGGGATAAAGGAAGGGTATAAGGCTGTGATGCCACAGAGAATTTTCATGTACGTTGTGAAATGTCACATTCGGGAATCGGTTTTGTTTATTTCTTGCGTCTCCTCTCGTCATTCATCGCATTCAGTTCTGACACTTAACAGAACCCTTTCCGTTACCCTTTTAAGAGTCCTTTTCAACAATCATATTCTATACATTGTTTCTCTCTCTCTCTCTCTCATTAATGAAGTACATTATTAAAGTAATTACAATTTAATTTTATTTGCGACTATATACTCCAATTTACCAAGTTGCCTCTCTCTCTCTCTCTGCCTTTTATCTTCATCTTCCAATTTACCAAGTTGCCTCCCTCCTCCTCTCTCTCTCTCTCCTTTATCTTCATCTTCCCGTTTTCTAAGTTACCTCTCTCTCTCTCATTATTGAAGTACATTATTAAAGTAATTATAATTTAATTTCATTTGGGACTACTTACTCTAATACAGAGAAAGCATAACGCAATGACGATGGCTTTTTAATCCCACGTTTCAATATTGTATTTCCGAACGATATTAATTCCGATTGCACCAATAATTACTAAACGCGCAGGAAAGTCTCTTCAGTTTCAGAGGACAGTAAGGGAAATGGGCAACACAAAATAAGGTATATATACCTAGATATTCATGACCTCTTTTGACGTCGAAAGTATTAATAAGATTTCACGGCAAATATTCTTATTTTTTTATTAGAAATACTCATGTCTGCTCTAGAGACAATCTTTATAATCTTGTTACGTATTTTTTCGCCATTAGCTTCATTTTCAAATCAGGTTCATTATTTTGCGCTATATGATTTGAATACGGACTTCAAGAGACTTACGGAAAGAATGTACTACAAAACTTATTCAAATTTTCATTGTGTACAGTTAATCTTTGATTAAATTCTCAATGCACTTCGGAACTTCAAGGATACTGACTCGGTTTGTTTGTTTGTATGGTGTTTTTACGTTGCATGGAACCAGTGGTTATTCAGCAACGGGACCAACGGCTTTACGTGACTTCCGAACTACGTCGAGAGTGAACTTCTATCACCAGAAATACACATCTCTCATCCCTCAGCAGAATGCCGGGAATCGAACTCGCGGCCACCGAAGTGGCACGCCAACAACATACCGACCACGCCACTGAAGCGCTCGATACCGACTCAGTAGTTAGAGCTATTTTTCGAATAACGAAAGGAGTACGGACGAGGAGAGACATCACTCATGTTCCGTTGAATATTTAGGAATTGGAATATGAGATTTAGACCTGATTCCAAGTGTTGTGAATATTTAGTTTACGTTATGAATAACGTTACAGTATAGGCAAGATATCAAACACAGAAGGCGTGCTGAGACTACTTTCAGTCCAATCGCCTAACAAGAGAACGTCAATTAAGGCAAAAGTGAAAATAGCTCAGTCGAGTGACTTCATCCGCTCAGAGCCGCGAATGGGGACCGCGAATAGATAACTATAGAGTCGAGTTCCTGGGAACTCGGCAATCCGGTTTCTTTGTTTATACTTGTTTGCCATTCAGTTATCAAGTGACAATGTCATTCAGTTGTCAAGTGACATTTGTTTGCCATTCAGTTGTCAAGTGACACTTGTTTGCCATTCAGTTGTCAAGTGACACTTGTTTGCCATTCAGTTGTCAAGTGACACTTGTTTGCCATTCAGTTGTCAAGTGACACTTGTTTGCCATTCAGTTGTCAAGTGACACTTGTTTGCCATTCAGTTGTCAAGTGACACTTGTTTGCCATTCCGTTATCAAGTGACACTTGTTTTGCATTCAGTTATCAAAGTGCCATTGTTAATTTTCTCTAGTATATGCAGTCAATATTCATCAGCTTTTAAACGCTTTGTTGTGAGGAGAAATGCACCTAAGCGCTGGAATAACTGCAAGAAAATAGTTGAGAAAACATAAATTAGCTGTCATCGAAATGTACTTTTTTAAATGACGGACTAGAGCATTCTCTCCGTCTTCGTTTTCTGTTGTTTCGATATGTCAGTAGTCAATGGTTGATCGAAAATTATCTGGCATCACAATCACCGCTGTCAATGACGTCGTCTCCATGGTTACGTTAGGATCGTCTTCTGTTTCAGTATTCGGAACATTTCTACAGGAAAGCATAATAATCCTATTAACACATCGCAATGAACAAATATTCACCCATAATATGTTGCTGATTCATTTACGTATAAAATTTTAAGCATGATTACGAAACACCTTGAGATGGAGATGTACTCTTCCGTAAATTAAGACACAAGCTGTGAAACCCTCAAACCAAAGTAAGCAGTTCCATAAAGGCTGATGGCAAACACCCAAAACGGTCGGATGAAAATCGGGGATTTCCCGGTGAAATGTGCTGAAAACACCACACTTCTGATTTTATTGGATCAAATCACATCGAGCGGAAATATCACTTCGGAAATACGCGTCCTTGCAGCTGGCAGTAGATGGAGGTAAATGCAAGAAAGATACTTCTGGAAAACGCACATACACGCCAACACTCCACAATAATATATAATATATATATATATATCTATATATAGTATATATATATAATATTATATATACATATATATATATATACCATATATGTATATATCATATATATATAGATATACATAGTTATAATATCCCTATATACATATATATATCATATATATATATACATATATATACATATATATATATATATACCTATACATATTTATATATATATGTACTATATTACATATGATATATATATATATATATATATATAGATATATATACATATATATATTATATACATATATTATATATACATATTTATACATGATATGTATATGTATATGTATATATATACATATATATATATATATAGGTATATATATACATATATATATATATATATATATATATATATATATATATATATATATATATACATAGATCTAATAAAAGGAGCCCATAAAAACAAAAACACCAAAATGTAGAGAGAAAAGTACTATATTTCAGAGACTGCTGTCTCTCTCTTCAGGTATATGAATGAGAAAAGTTTACAGAAAAGGTGGTATTTATACCAAGAGATTCGTCCACAAGTAAGCCAATTTAGGTCACCCCGCTGATAATCTTTCCTTTAATCTTCTTAAGCGTTGGTTGAATGAACACTGCGTCGACGATGTCTGATGTCCAATTCCCTTTTGAGATGTTCATTACCTGCTTCTCTTTTATTAAGGCCGATTCCATCATTTGACTCTTGTACCGGCAGTTGCTGCTATAAATTACACGTGACATATTCCAGTTTATTCTATGGTTATGTTCATTTATATGATTGAAAATAGCCGAGTTCTGTTGTCCATACCTAACTGACCGTTTGTGTTGTATTAATCTCTGGGGAAGTGATTTACCTGTAAATCCGATGTAAGATTGGTCACAGTCCTGGCATGGGATCTCATATACCCAGTCTTTGGGCGATGTCTTTTGTTGGACGTTAATCAGGGATTTGGCTAAGGTATTTGGGTAGGTAAAGGCAAAAGGGTTGGATTTCCCAAGGTGTGAGTTACTCTCTTAATCGTCTCCAGGTGGGGAATTTTTATTTTATTGTTGGGTGTGTCTCTGGTCTTGTCTTTAGGGGGTCGGTAGAAAATTACGTTTGCTTTTTGAATTGCTTTCTCAATTATATGGTCAGGATACTTTAAAGATGAAAGTTGCTTGCGAATTAGTTCAAATTCTTTTTCCAGGAAATCTGGGAACAAATTCGTAAGGCTCTTAGGAATAGGTTGCTGGCTAGACCTATCTTGATAGTATTGTCATGATAGCTAAAGTAGTGAATATATGAAAGTGAGAACGTTGGTTTTCTGTATATGGTAAATTTGTATTCTGTCGTGTGTCTGATTATTAAAACATCAAGAAAAGGAATTTTGTTGTCTGTTTCCCATTCAACTTTAAATTTGATGCTGGGCACTAATGCGTTTAATTTTGAGAGGAATTCATTAAAATTACCCCACTTATTATCCCAAAATGTTAGTATGTCATCCACGTATCTCATCCACAGCATGTTTTTGGGTTTTATTGCATTTATTACTGTAGTTTCAAAGTATTCCATGTACAGATGGCTAAAATAGGACTTAAAGGACTACCCATACTACAACCCGAATTTTTGCTTGTAGAATATTCCCCGATTCCCCGAATGAAAATACGTTATTATGATTCACATAATTCAACTAACTTTATTATTTTGTCAAGTGCCAAAGGGAAATGATCTGAATAGGGGGATAATTTTTCCCTTAAAAACTGAAGAACGTCCTGTACTGGTACTTTTGTGAATAGGGAGTCTACGTCAAGGCTTAAAAGTTTTATGTTGTGAAGTGGTATATGTGCTTCTCTGAATTTGTGACAAAAGTCTTCCGAATGTTTGATGTGCTGGGAGAAAAAAGTGCCTAAAAAAGGAGAAAGGAGGCCAGCTAACCATTTAGAAATTTTGTAATTGAAAGCTCCGGCGCATGAAACGATGGGTCTGAATGGAAGATTGTCTTTGTGAGTTTTGGGAAGACCATAAAAGTAGGGTAATTTAGGATTAATTACTTTAAATTTCTCTAATAGTTCAATACTCTTTTGTCTTGGCCAATTAATCTTACTTTCCGAAAAAATTCTGTGGAACGTTCTGGAGGGGATTTTTCGTCAGTTTTTCGTAAGTATTTGTGTCGCTAAGGAGCTGGTTGATTGTCGAGGTATAAGTCCTTTGTCCATTATTACAATTTTGCCGTCTTTGTCGGATCTACTTATTATAACATCTAACTTTTTTAGCGAGTGGATGGCTATCATGAATCTGCGGGGAACAGGATATTTCTTATGAAGGTCAGTTAAAGCATTTAGTAACACTCCTTTTAAACATATCTCTTCACGGCTGTAGTTTTTGTCAGATATGAATTTATCAAAAGCCACTATGAAGTCTAGGTTGTTTTTTTGCGGTCTGGCATTAGGGCAAAGGATAAGCCTAAATTTAAAACTAAATGTTGATTTACAGTAAGGGGGGTGTTGGATAAGTTTAAAACTTTGTCTTGTTGTTCAAGATTATTCCATGCGCTATTATCTATTAGGTTATTTAACTTGCGTAAAAGTCTGTTGGAATGAGTCACGCTATTATAGGCAGCAATGTCGGAACAGAATGAAATCAGATACCTGTATACGTGGTCCGTAGTGAGGAGGCGAAGATTAGATTGAGTTCCATATATCACTCTGCGTAGCACGAAGATGTCGTTTCTCGTATTGGTGATTCTTTCTTCCAGGAAAATCTTGTGTGATAGAGGGAAGGGGTTTGATTGCAGAGTCCATCTCCCGAATCCGTACATTTTTGGAAGTACTTGTTCTTTGAGGCATTCTTCCAAAAAGTGTTTTTGGTTTTTCAGCCGGTGTAGTCTGTTCAGTTCTTTTTCAAACTTGCGGAAAACTGGCTTGACTTCTGGAAGTGAGTGAAGAATCGTGGAAAGGCGGTTGAATTCCATAATGGGCTGACAATGACTGGTAAAAGTGTTCTGTAACAACAGAATTCCATCTAATAAAAGGAGCCCATAAAAAAACACCAACCAAAATGTAGAGAGAAAAGTACTATATTTCAGAGACTGCTGTCTCTCTCTTCAGGTATATGAATGAGAAAAGTTTACAGAAAAGGTGGTATTTATACCAAGAGATTCGTCCACAAGTAAGCCAATTTAGGTCACCCCCGCTGATAACTCTTCCTTTAATCTTCTTAAGCGTTGGTTTGAATGAACACTGCGTCGACGATGTCTGATGTCCAATTCCCTTTTGAGATGTTCATTACCTGCTTCTCTTTTATTAAGGCCGATTCCATCATTTGACTCTTGTACCGGCAGTTGCTGCTATAAATTACACGTGACATATTCCAGTTTATTCTATGGTTATGTTCATTTATATGATTGAAAATAGCCGAGTTCTGTTGTCCATACCTAACTGACCGTTTGTGTTGTATTAATCTCTGGGGAAGTGATTTACCTGTAAATCCGATGTAAGATTGGTCACAGTCCTGGCATGGGATCTCATATACCCCAGAGTCTTTGGGCGATGTCTTTTGTTGGACGTTAATCAGGGATTTGGCTAAGGTATTTGGGTAGGTAAATGCAAAAGGGTTGGATTTCCCAAGGGTGTGAGTTACTCTCTTAATCGTCTCCAGGTGGGGAATTTTTATTTTATTGTTGGGTGTGTCTCTGGTCTTGTCTTTAGGGGGTCGGTAGAAAATTACGTTGCTTTTTGAATTTGCTTTCTTCAATTATATGGGTCAGGATACTTTAAAGATGAAAGTTGCTTGCGAATTAGTTCAAATTCTTTTTCCAGCCTTGACGTAGACTCCCTATTCACAAAAGTACCAGTACAGGACGTTCTTCAGTTTTTAAGGGAAAAATTATCCCCCTATTCAGATCATTTCCCTTTGGCACTTGACAAAATAATAAAGTTAGTTGAATTATGTGCATCTAATAACGTATTTTCATTCGGGGAATCATTCTACAAGCAAAAATTCGGGTGTAGTATGGGTAGTCCTTTAAGTCCTATTTTAGCCAATCTGTACATGGAATACTTTGAAACTACAGTAATAAATGCAATAAAACCCAAAAACATGCTGTGGATGAGATACGTGGATGACATACTAACATTTTGGGATAATAAGTGGGGTAATTTTAATGAATTCCTCTCAAAATTAAACGCATTAGTGCCCAGCATCAAATTTAAAGTTGAATGGGAAACAGACAACAAAATTCCTTTTCTTGATGTTTTAATAATCAGACACACGACAGAATACAAATTTACCATATACAGAAAACCAACGTTCTCACTTTCATATATTCACTACTTTAGCTATCATGACAATACTATCAAGATAGGTCTAGCCAGCAACCTATTCCTAAGAGCCTTACGAATTTGTTCCCCAGATTTCCTGGAAAAAGAATTTGAACTAATTCGCAAGCAACTTTCATCTTTAAAGTATCCTGACCATATAATTGAGAAAGCAATTCAAAAAGCAAACGTAATTTTCTACCGACCCCCTAAAGACAAGACCAGAGACACACCCAACAATAAAATAAAAATTCCCCACCTGGAGACGATTAAGAGAGTAACTCACACCCTTGGGAAATCCAACCCTTTTGCATTTACCTACCCAAATACCTTAGCCAAATCCCTGATTAACGTCCAACAAAAGACATCGCCCAAAGACTCTGGGGTATATGAGATCCCATGCCAGGACTGTGACCAATCTTACATCGGATTTACAGGTAAATCACTTCCCCAGAGATTAATACAAACACAAACGGTCAGTTAGGTATGGACAACAGAACTCGGCTATTTTCAATCATATAAATGAACATAACCATAGAATAAACTGGAATATGTCACGTGTAATTTATAGCAGCAACTGCCGGTACAAGAGTCAAATGATGGAATCGGCCTTAATAAAAGAGAAGCAGGTAATGAACATCTCAAAAGGGAATTGGACATCAGACATCGTCGACGCAGTGTTCATTCAACCAACGCTTAAGAAGATTAAAGGAAGATTATCAGCGGGGGTGACCTAAATTGGCTTACTTGTGGACGAATCTCTTGGTATAAATACCACCTTTTCTGTAAACTTTTCTCATTCATATACCTGAAGAGAGAGACAGCAGTCTCTGAAATATAGTACTTTTCTCTCTACATTTTGGTGTTTTTATGGGCTCCTTTTATTAGATGGAATTCTGTTGTTACAGAACACTTTTACCAGTCATATACATATATATATATATACAATTATATATATACATATATATACATATATATATATACATATATATACATATATATATATATACTATATATATACATATATATACATATATATACATATATATATACATATATATATCATATACAATATATACATATATATATGTATATATACAATATGATATATATATATATATATATATATATATATATATATATATACTATATATATATATATACATATTATATATTATATATACATATTATATATTATATATACATATATATATACATTATATGTATATGTATATGTATATATATACATATATATATATACATATATATATATATATATATGTGTGTGTGTGTGTGTGTGTGTGTGTGTGTACAATTATGCCCGTTCTTTATGGGAATCATTTATGAATTGTAATATGAATTCATTTTCTTATGAACATGTGACAACTGATGGTTACATCAGTTGTTGAATTCCTTACCTTATTAAAAATAAAAAATAAAACTTCCTCGGTCCCACCGTAATGTGCTGTAATTTCATCACCTACTTTCTGGCTGCACCCCCTCACCAGAGGTCGATCTGCAAAATAAATAAATAAAATAAATAAATAAATTAATACTTTACCAAAAGTTAGCTTGAACCGAGAATGAGGAAGTCATAGTAAACCAAAATAAGGGAAGTGAATCTTTCTTGTTTTCTGTACCGAGATTATATCCGACATTGTTTAGCACAAGAGAGGATTGATATTTCTGTTTAGGTTTTGTGTATATACTTTATTTCCGTCTACCTTCATTTCTCTATATTTTTACATTTATTCGCCCACTTCCGTCTCAGTCTTCGGTACTTGATATCTGAATAGCTTTACAATCTCTTAATTGTTTTAACCGTAAACGACAAATCTTTTCATTCAGCTTTCACTCCCTTTCCCTGTCGTATTTACCTTAATCTATTTACCTGTCTTTACGAATAGAGCAGAATGGAACGGAATATAGAATTTAGGCCAAATGCCAGGCACTGGGACCTATGAGGTCATTCAGCGATGAAACAAATTGACAGTAAGGTGGTTTGCAAAGTTTAACAGGAAGAAAACCTCGCAGGTGCACTATGAAACAATTATTAGGGAGATTGTAAAGTCAGATAGAATAGAATACGAACGGAGGTGCAGTAAAAGGAACGAAGGAGGTTGCAGGTAGGGGCCGAAGGGACGCTGCAAAGAACATTGAGTAATGCCTACGTGCACTGATTAGGTCCACTGACGGTACTACCACCCTACAATAATTAATGTTTATACATTTAGATATCATCAGAACAAGAGTAGAATAGTGTGTCTTTAATAAGTGTATGAAACTGCTAGAACAGTATCCCTTCACCGAGTCCTTCGCTGCTATTATAGTAACTCTCTAACTCTTCACTTCAAGCGACAACGACCATAGATAAGTCATAAAAATCTACGGAGAAACGTCCGCCTTGACTTGTTTGACATCGTCGGGGAGTAAACCATGGTATGTATTAGGGCTTGTGCCTTGTATGATAAGGCGCCCTATGAGGTAATGTTAGACTAGCGATAATCTATACGCTAAGTCGGTTGGTATTGCACTTCCATCTTCAATGGAGTGTCTGGGGTTTTGTAGATCACTTACGAAGTCGGTATTATCTTTACGACGATGTGTTAAACTCATGGTTCGGTGAGGTTCTTGTAGAAAACACAAGGTATAAAAAATAGTATATTCTTCTGAAGTTTTACATGATGAAGATCAGGTATGATTGTACAAGTCTTCTAATAACGATAGCTTGATCGCTTCTGCCAATGATGATGGCTAATCCTATTCCTCTACATGATAAAGCTTAGGTAAAGAGGTACAGGTCTTCTAATGACGATCACTAACTCTGCTCTGCTTGTCTACCATCTCTGTTACAAGTTATGAAGGAACAGACAGTAGTTCGAACATTTGAACATACTATCAGATGACAAACATAGTTTCATACGAACACACAATCGAATGAGACACGCTACAGATCACGTAGGCCGTTTGAATAATAGGTCGGGTAGTTGTCTCAAGCAGGGAGCTTGGACTAATGTTTATAAACAATTGAATGACTACAGGTGACGGCATGTTATCTTAGCTTACATACTTATTGTATACGTCATCTTTAGCGTCTCTAGTCTGATCACATTCCTGCAAGCAATCTGGTTGACCTCTTTAGTTTTAGATTTTTATATATATGGACTAACATTCCATATTTTTATTATGTAAACACTTAACATTAGCTCGGTCAGCTACCAAAACCAACCACTGAATATTACTCAAACTTGACTTGCATTTGACTTATAGGAGTGTGATACAGACACTATGTGAATATATATATATATTAGTAAATAAAAATTAATGGTGTACATGAATTGATTCAAGTAATAAAATATAAAACAATGATATTGGTAAATATAGTGATCACATGATATATATAATGATACAGTTTTTCACTTCATCTCATTAAGATACATATGCTACAGAAAATACTAATGTACTCTGATAATTGCATAGAATGAAGATTAACATGATAAAAATCATATTTTAACTGATAAAAAAGTTCATATATGAATTGATAAAATTATTAATGTTTATGCTGATTGATTCGTTGATTTTTATGCTAAATGTTATATATCTGATTCATTAATCAATATACTAACTCATAAATAGCTGCAGATATTGGTATGATAAAGAGGTACAATTGATTTTATTTTGGCTACCTGATTTGTTTATACATATGTATATGGATTCATAAAATTATGATTAATATATGTGCACTTTAAATAGATTCCTATTGCGTACACACAAAGATATATTTAGATTCTGTTATTTATGATCATTTATATAAGAGATTCCTATTGCGTACACGCAAAGATATATTTCGACTCTGTTATTTATGATCATTATATATAGGATACATGATACTATTATATAGGATACATGACACTTCATATATATAGGATACATGACCGAGGTTATACTACTTCACTTTTAACTAGCTTTCGAACAACTTTTCGTCCATTACACAGTTCCAGACAACCACCTATAGCCAATTGAAACGGCCTTTTCAATGGTTAAAACAAGGGGAAAATTTGCCTGGGCGGGTCCAACGTTCTATTTTTTGCGCTCATACTTATTCTCTGCATCCTAAGCTACACGATTACGTTCGCGATGAATAAAAAAACATCCCCAGCACGAGTCCTTCGCCAGCAAAGTAGAGTTGAATATCCTTCGGGTCGTAATTGTCGGAAGTATGTCCCTTTTTGTAGTCGATTCCGACAGTAGCCGGAGCATTCCGCATTAAAACGAGATTAACGACGAGATCGGTGTCGGTCGAAGAAGTCCATGAAATTCCTTCACATTGTAGGCGGTTGTTACTTGACTGTAGTCGTCCGCTGCGACGAACGATTTTTTGAAGTTGCGATGTGAAACTCTCGTACTGCAGGATACTGTAACCGGTTCCATTAATCAGCCTGCAAGTGAAATTATACTTGTCACAAGGGCAAAGTAAATTCAGACGACATCCAAATACAGGGGAGGGGAGAGAGCCATTTAGACCAGACTTAACCCACATGAATTCGCTGATATTTCGGAATTCAAAAGAGTCCGCTGTACAAACTTTTTTATCCATGGCATTAACAATGAGTGAACCTATCCAGGTCTATGATGACTTGTAAAAATATCCAGAATTATAAAAAATAAATAGATATCATTACGAATCTCAAAGAAAATTCGATATTACTGTAGTAAAGTTACTAGACAAAGAAGTGGAAAACGGAGCTAATTGTAAGATTGCCAGGCAACATAAGAGTCAAAGAGAAGATTAATCATGATTCTATGTGCCCTAACAAAAGTTTCATATTCAATTTTCTCGTGCGCATCCTCTGAGGTTAACTTTTAAAACATTATTAATAGGTAGGAGATGCAACGAAAAAAACCCACTATGTAACTAATTTCTATATAAACTTTGGGTTTTCCAAGAAAATGTGACATTTTTCCCATGAATGTGATTTACTTGAATTGTAATAGGCTAATGTTGCAAGTAAATATTTCTTATCCACAACTTGATAATTCTAAATGTCCGTTTACCCATGTCATAAGCTGAATTATTGACTCTAATTGTCTATGAGGTTCAGAAAAAAAAATTAATTCATTTTGTTGTTATAGAAATTCTATTTGCTTATATTGTTCATTAATTTTAAAATGATTACAAGTCCTTAACTAATTGCATTGCACACACGGATAAGAATATGTTGTGGCCTGTCATGTGACCTATGAACCACATGTGAAGTTCATGAACTAAGCATTCCTTTCTCCAGTCAATCTGCTTTTGCAAGCAGAGACGACACACAGATGAAGCCTGTGTAAGCAGATTATTGAGGTTAAAAGGAACAAATGCTGATACGGCAATGATGACGTCGTCACTTGGCAGGAGATTGCTCTCAGCCAGCTAAGAGTTACGTTACTTGCTGTAAGAGATACGACTTTAGTATTTTCAAATGATATTTTAGTGTTTTAATTCTCCACCCGCATGAGAAGAATGTCTGAAAAAAAAAAAAAAAACAAAAAAAAAAAAAAACAACAGTACCAAAATTGAACAATATATTAGTTTCATGTTGGCATTATGTTAAATAAATATTCCTTATTCAAACTATATGAAAAAGGTTTCCATACAAATTCTATATATATTATTAGCCCTGTATAAGATTCATATAGGATTATTCCATAGATAACATTTTCACTTCTAGACTTCCTGACTTTAAAATCTCTTTTATTTTATTTTATTTATTTTTTTTATTTATTATTAGTTTATTTATTTATTTATTTATTTAATTTTTTTTCATTGACTACGAATATAATCACCGGGACAGACAATATGTCAGTAGATTTTGGATATAGTGTTTGAACTTTTAGCTTATTTGTCATTACTAAAGCGTTAAGTTAGAGTTCAAATCTTTACGCATATATATTTGGATATTTTAATTATCTATGGTTACGTTTTGCTTATGATTTTATCGTGATTCCTTTTTTATTATAATTTGTAACCCTTCCGACTTCTTACGGAGTGTATTATATTGACGTCCACTTGTATCCATATTTATCTTATTTTTTTATATTTATTTATTTATATATTTTTTTTATATATAATTTGATAAATTAATGGTTGCTTGAATATGTGGAAAAGTGTTCTAGCGGCGTACCGTATAAGGCTACTTGCGGCATCAATTCTATAGATACAAGATATAAATGATAAAGGTATTTAAAACCGCGAGAACCGCTATAATCCGGTCGGATCCAATATCACGAGTTGTAACTCGTAAGACATTGACACTTCCTATTTAATTATCCGTTATTCTACCAACCGATTGACTCTGGGTGATCAAATATATTATTGGTTTTCTTAATGGAAAGGAATTCACACAACGTGTTATGGAGATTATTATTGATTTACACCACCCGAGTCACAGATTATTATGTGTTGAATTCCATATTTACTGATTTAGCACTCATAAATATTCCTAACGCACTCAATTGCGGTGTTTGTTTTTAGTGCTATTAATTCTATATAACGTGTCAAGGAACTATTAAACACTAAGAAGTGTTTATTCCCTCTGTCAGACTCGTAATTCTGTTAATAATCTACGTATATTCTTTCAAGGATTGATTTGGCACAGGATAGTCCCTAAACTGACAGGGGTCTTAGTGTATCCCTTGTTTTCATGACACATGTTACAATTAGTTATGTGCTTTTTATATCTGTAAACATTGTAGGCCAGTAAAATAGTGATTTGGCTTTCTGTGACATACTATGGAACCCTGGATGACGGAATGCAACCAGTTTATGACGATTGGTATGAAAGAGATTATTATTACTACCTGGTCATTAGTCATCTGCTGTGTTCTTCGGGTTTTCCTCGTCACGGACCTACATATAATACTACATTTGATTACATTATTCTGATACACTACCTTAAGTATACTTTTGCTTTAGGGTTTCTGCTCGAAGTGTGTATTGTTTTTGCTTATTAGCGCTGCACCTGTTTCCGTTTCGAAAGTGTTTATTGTTGGTGTTTTATTGCTGCTGACTCTGTTTGGCCGTTCGAAGTGTTTATTGTTTGGGTTATGTCTGTTGACGCTTGCTTTGTTCAGTTTGTAACAGTTCTGCGCTCCGACCCAGATATTCAATGCTCGCGATCTCTTGGGTTAAGGAATTTTTCTTGTTTAGATATGGTTTTAACAATAGGTACGGATGTTTTTCTATATCTTTTAGTCTAATTAATGGTTCTTTGCGGTATGGTGCGGGATTGCGGGATAATGCGTCAGCTATGATATTTGCTTTCCCAGGTAGATATCTTATCTTGGCTCCAAAGACCTGAATGATCATTTGTCACCGAGTCCTTTGGACTGTGATTAAAGCCTTTGAAAAAACTCGGTAAAGGACTCATGTTCAGTAAGGACTTTTATCAGGATAGCCATAGATTATGAACTTAAAATATACTAGTGAGTTAAAGATACCTAGCCCTTCCTTGCCTGATTACTGTATATTTACTTTCAGAGGGCTTTAGTTTACGTGAATAAAAAGCTATAGGGAAGAACTGTTTATCATATTACTGAAGTAGTATCCTCCCTTTAACCCCCTTGGTCTGAGGCGGGGTCTGTTGCAATAAAAAAAAATTCCTTATTTTAAATCAGGGATTTTAAGTTAGGTGAGCTGCATTTTCCGCTTTTAAGATATCGAACGCCTGTTGATGCTTTTCAGACCATAATAAATCTACGCTCTTCTTCGTAAGATCTGTTAAAGGAGCTGTCATGATTGAAGAGTTACATATTTACATACGATTGTAATACCCACTACAGCGCAAAAGTGCTGTATCCCCCTTTTACGTTAATAAGTACCGGGAAGCCGGAAAGTTATGAATAGCCGACACCTTACCATGGACTACTTTAAGACCTTGACCAGACACATAAAACCTAGATAAACATGTTCGGTTTAAAAACTCACATTTAGATATTTTACTCTGAGATTATTTGTCTTTGTCTCTGTAGCACTAGCTCTACTTTATGTGATGTACTTCTCAGGTATTAGAAAAGATTACAAGATCATCCATATAGGCATGTAGGGTATCCCCTAAAAATCTCCAAACACTATATTGTAATTGGGGTGCAACGTAAGCCGGAGGCATACGTAAAAATTGATAATGTCCCCTGAGTGTGCTGAAAAAAACGGTGTATGAGGTACAATCACTTAGGTAATGGTATCAGGTAAAAGCCTTTAAGTAAGTCCAAGTTGGTGAAAAAAATTTATTCTAACCTAACAGAGATAAGATGTCGTCGGTACATCACACTGGAAACTATCGGAAGTCGTTTCCTTGTTTAAGCGACAGAATCTACGCAGATACGCCAAGTCCGATCTTTTATGGCATGACATTTGAGGGAAAAATTATATGGGCTTATTTGATTTCCTAATGGCTCCTATTACTAACATTTTTCAACTTCGTCATTTATCTCTATTTTGAAATTTCATTGAGAGTCTACACGAAGGTACGTATAAAGCTTTATGTTTGTCCTTAGACCGTATTTTGTGTTAAATTACATCCGTTTTTTCCAGAGATCACTCGCCAGTGAGAACTTCCTGGTATTCAGGTAAAAGATAAAAAAAATTTCTGCTGAATCACCTCTGCTTGAATGACTTTACGGATATTACTTTAGATAGATTATCAGAGAGATTCATCCACGACTGGTTGGGCGTGATTAAAAATTAGCAACAATAAAAAATGCGATATTTATAACTTCCGTATCCACGATATGTATACTTTTAGGGCTTTGTTCGCGGAAATCGTTATATTTCAGAGTGTCGGGAAGGATTAAAATTTCATTTCCCAGCAAAGTCTTTTTACACGCACTAAGACATTCGAGGGTGCATGCTTCTCGAGATTTTGCGTGCAAAGTACGACTGCGGTTGTGGGAGAATTCTGTTGGGTCATTTGAACAATGTTACGATTTATGAGACAAATGTATAGTTCCTTTATATAAGTTATTATTTGATTAACTGTCTCATTTTTGTTCAAACGGATTTTACTATGTTTGAAGGTTTATAGGATTTTCCTTTGATAAACACGCCTTATTTTGCAGCGGATGTAAGATAATATTTTGTATACCCCTAGATGGATCTTACAATTACACTACATACAGATCAATGTTTTTTATAACTATAGAGGTATCTGTAAGCGCTCGCTTATCCGGACTTCTCATTAGGGAAATTCGAACAACAGACGGTGAGTCCGTAAATACAAGATATTACGTGTATTAAAGAAATAAAAAAAGATATTCTAATTTTTACCGTGGGCGCGTACAGTTGGGCTTAATCCACCAGTATTTTATTATAACTTAATGTATTAAAATTAAAACGAAAACCTGCTCTGGATTACTTATACGGTCGTGTGTTTCATAGGAAAAATCCTTTTTAATTCAAAAAGATATTGGTATGAACCAACATCGCTTTTCCCCACTCTGCTAGAGTCGCTTATTGCGTGGAATTTGGCAGATTTAACTAACCTTGACCGCTTGACTAGGTGACACAGTAACCGAGTTTGCTTGTTTGATTCTGAAAGGCTACTGTTTCTATTCTTTTTGTAATAATTAGGATCCTTCTCTTTATTACCATCGGCAACGTATTGTGTGTTTTTTTAGCATTATGTTGCTGGTTACGTATACAGCAATGAATGACGAACTATTAGGAACTGAGCGATTACTAATAAGACAAGTTATCACTACTGCATTCCATATTAACTGTTTGTACTTCATTCTTTGCTAAAATTTGAAATAGTGAGGGATCCTGGTCAGCGCATTTAGCCTGATGAAAGTTTTTTACAGACATGTTATTCCTTGCAATCCAGCCATATTTTTAAAGTTAAGTTGAGTCATTGAGGTTCGATATTTTATATAACTCCAAAAAACTCAAGGCTAAAACTTGGGCGATCGGGACTTGCAAAGGAGCATTTATTGTCATGACCCGAAATAGTGTTACCTCTTATATAGATTTGTACGGGTGTTCCACTTGTTTTTTGTGTGTTTTCTAATCACTACGGTGCTTAACGACCCTATCCATGCATCTGTATAAATACAGACGTCCACTGCGTAAACGCATATTCACTGTTTAATATGATTTGTTACGTAAGGGATTAATAATCACCCAAAATGATAAAATTAACATAGTATATGATTATGATATTTCAGTAGAACTTCTGGAAACAGACACTCAAAGATAAAAACTCGCAGTAGCGAAATCTCAATGATGTAGATAATTTTCTGTAAAAAAGTAAGATTAAGAATGTCTCGTAACTTCAGCCACAGGAATAACGAAATTCGACCTGTAAAGGAAACACTCAAAGTTTACTCCAAATGAATAAAAAATTGTACTTAGCTTGCTTTTGTGGGAAGTCACGGTGTTCCGATAACGACACACGGCCTTGGTCCTCCTTCTCTATTTAGCGGATGACCTGGTTTGGCTTCAGTTTCCCCCGTGCGCGTTGTTTCGATGATTCGAGCCCTTGAAAGATCCGATGCTGCAGACGCGTTCGGTTTGTTTCTTGCAGTGCCGGAAACGCTCACTAACGATGTTTTCTTGAATGATTCTAATGAGAGACGAAGCTTGCGTTGTCGTAGGAAAAAGACACGTCGGTTTTTGTTTCTTGAAGTTATTCACTAAACAATGATACTAAGTTGCTTGAAGAATCTGTTGCTTTCGTCGTCGTTGAAGAGTTCTTATTGTTTTCTGAAGTCGCTCACTAATGATGATACTAGTTTGCTTGAAGAATCTGCTGCTTTCGTCGTCGTTGACTTCATGATTTATTATTCTGTTTTTTCTTCGTAGGACGTTGTAGAGTTCTTCTGGTCCGCTGGCCACCAAATATTAGGGCTTGTGCGTATGATAAGGCGCCCTATGAGGTAATGTTTAGACTAGCGATAATCTATACGCTAAGTCGGTTGGTATTGCACTTCCATCTTCAATGGAGTGTCTGGGGTTTTGTAGATCACTTTACGAAGTCGGTATTATCTTTACGACGATGTGTTAAACTCATGGTTCGGTGAGGTTCTTGTAGAAAACACAAGGTATAAAAATAGTATATTCTTCTGAAGTTTTACATGATGAAGATCAGGTATGATTGTACAAGTCTTCTAATAACGATAGCTTGATCGCTTCTGCCAATGATGATGGCTAATCCTATTCCTCTACATGATAAAGCTTAGGTAAAGAGGTACAGGTCTTCTAATGACGATCACTAACTCTGTTCTGCTTGTCTACCATCTCTGTTACAAGTTATGAAGGAACAGACAGTAGTTCGAACATATGAACATACTATCAGATGACATAGTTTCATACGAACACACAATCGAATGAGACACGCTACAGATCACGTAGGCCGTTTGAATAATAGGTCGGGGTAGTTGTCTCAAGCAGGGAGCTTGGACTAATGTTTATAAACAATTGAATGACTACAGGTGACGGCATGTTATCTTAGCTTACATACTTATTGTAATACGTCATCTTTAGCGTCTCTAGTCTGATCACATTCCTGCAAGCAATCTGGTTGACCTCTTTAGTTTTAGATTTTTATATATATGGACTAACATTCCATATTTTTATTATGTAAACACTTACATATGTTTGTTTGCATGATGTTTTTACGTTGCATGGAACCATTGTTTAGTTCAGCAACGTGACCAACGGCTTTACGCGACTTCCCAACCACGTCAAGAGTGAACTTCTATCGCCAGAAACATACATCTCTCACAGCTCAACAGAATGCCCGAGAATCGAACTCGCGGCCACCGAGGTGACAGGCTAAGACCATACCGATCACGCCACTGAGGCGCTAAACCAGTGTATGTAACAAGGCTGTAATTCGAATTGATTAGTAGGGTGGGAGTCAAGGTCGAGAGACGAAACACAAGACCAGATTAAAATGAAGGGAAGGCCAGACCCTTCTACCCATCTTGGGAATCAGTCATCAGTTGTTGAATTATGATTATATCAAATTATCTTTAAGCTTACTGAAAATGACTTTTCTTAGAGGGAGATTAATTATGAGAGATGATTTGTTAATCTGTATGGGGAAAATTAGAAGAAAATAGTTACAAATTCTTGTATTCAACATTTTAATTGTTGAATAATGTTATTGTATTTTTTTATCTACAAAAAGTTTACGTTGGTCAGCTGTACACTAATGTTTGTATGGTGCTTTTACGTTGCATGGAACCAGTGGTTATTCAGCAACGGGACCAACGGCTTTACGTGACTTCCGAACCACGTCCTATGTACTAATGACCAATGATGCGTAGCAAACTTTAGATGCAATTAAGGTGTGCTAGCTCCAGTCTTTAAATGATGTTCAGATGACTAAGGTTGAAAGCATCAAGGAAATAACAATGAGCAATATTCACCACTAATGCGCCGTCCACTCGGTCGAGCTTTGCCCGACGAACTTTGCTCGATGTGGTCAGAAGCAGGAAAAGTCAGAACCTTATCCGCTGTTACCAATGTTGTGAGTGGATGGCAATCACGAGTGTGGTCAAAGTCATAGGTTCGCCTGCCTGTGACTGCTGCCTCCCTTGGACTGCTTGATCTGGTAACTGTTGAAGAGAGAAATTGCGGGCAAATCAGAGCGCCCGTCGCGTCTTTGCCCCTCGTGTGGAAGGGGCTTAAATTAAAATCTCATGCATTACTGTATCAATCCGCCGTACTAGTAGTGTATTGGCATCTTAGTAATTTGTTAGAAAATAAAAAGAAATAAAAAAAAAATAAGGGCCAAGACTGGTCAGGTTGAGGCCTCCAGCCATGTAAAGAGTTGCACTCTGAGATAGTTAAGAGTATCAACACTCATCTTTCTTTCCGCCTTCCTTTAAAATATTCAGGAACCCGTCCTCGGTTACATTCATACAGCTTAAGCTTAGCTGGATATCACGGTCCCTCCATTAAGACTACGATAACAATGCCAGATTGCTTAAGGATAATGCCACCTCGAAATATTCTTTCATAGGCAAATATCTTCAAAAGGAGTCATCAATGTATTGAATTTGAATAGAGGCGCTGTTCTGGAAGTTTTTGTAAAGTTCCCAGTTAAAAATAAGTTAGCTTGGTACACAGGCTTCAGTTCTCACCTGTTAACATTTTGGTACCATTATCGTTTTGTTTTTTGTTTGGATTATTTCGTAAATATTTTTTCTTAATTCATTAAAAAATTTTTGTTCTCCCAGACAGAACACAAGACTACTAAGCTAATAGCCAAGCGCTGGGACCTAAGAGACCATTCAGAGCTGCAGTTGCACTGCATCAATTAAGGTAGAAAGTAGGGCGAAGACAATGGGAACGGAAGTATAGTAAAAGTTATGAACGTAGTTCAGCTAGGGACCGAATGGACGCTGCAAAGAACCCATAGTAATGGCTGCTGTGGGGCTCTCCATGAGGGGAATTCTTTCAACTTCAAAAAATTCATGACTTCATTGGCAAGTTAATGCAATTGTTATAATTTAGCCTCCAGAGGAACATTATCAGTATGTGCAAAAAATGAGCATTACTTAATACATCAGGCAACTCTTACCTCTTGACACCTGTAAACAACAAATCTCAGACAAGTTTAACTGAGAGAGAGAGAGAGAGAGAGAGAGAGAATCTTCTCTCTCTCTCTCATATTCCTTACTCAGCCATATTTGAGAGAGCAGTTTTGCATTTATTAGTGAATAAGAATGGAATAAAGAAGTGTTACTCCCAATTTTTATTCCAGTCTTATTAGTAAAAATATCTGCAGTTTCACTAGTTAATAAAGATTTTCAATCTCAATTGCCATCACACTTGACATCCTTCAAACAAACAATTACACTAAATGGTGATTACTTTACGGACATTTCCTTCCATCAAAGAGTAATTTTTTTTGGCACTATTCATTAAGATTTGTAGAAGCTTGTCCCGAATCGTAAGTTAACAGTTTTCTCGTGGGAAGCCATACTAGTTTCAGGTATTAAAAGTAAAACACCATAGCATTTTCCTACAAAATCACGGAGTGATACATGTATAAGTTACTAGCAATTTCAGCATTGTAAAACCCTTTTTTTACATGGCCAAGGTAAACAGCCAAAGTTTTTATTCAGTATTTATGCAAGAAAACGGGTTTGCAATAGCTGTTATTTATGAAAGATTCATTTACAAGAGCATCATTGAGCACCAGCTGAAGTGTCAACTAATTACACCTGTGAACTAATTACAACTGAGTAAACTAAGTATTAGCTGAAGTGTCTAATTACACCTGTGAATCATCAATGGGGTCAATTAAGACCACGTAACTTGTAAGGCCACACTTCAGGCTCCATCCTCACCTCATTAAAAACTGAAGTAAAAGCAACGAACACCGAAGTTAAGGTATTTTCCCCCATTGTCTGAAATCACACTGTTTCCGTAAAAGTCCTGTAAAGCAAAAATCATGCGGCAGAATATTTGAAGCAATTACAACGATTTAAAACTTAACATTATCAAATCAGCAAAATGAGTTTTTAACTTATTGGAGCCTTCATAAAATACCGAATAATTATCAGTAGACCAACTACGAAAACCAGCAGGAATTAAGGC
The DNA here is from genome assembly GCF_015104395.2 of Macrobrachium nipponense. NCBI lineage: Eukaryota > Metazoa > Arthropoda > Malacostraca > Decapoda > Palaemonidae > Macrobrachium > Macrobrachium nipponense. The sequence goes on along the minus strand of NC_087218.1, from coordinate 1,207,905 downwards.
GTTAAATGTATTTCGCAGTTTTTAGTACGAGTCCTTGGGGGTTAATTACAGTCGTCCGAATTAATATTACTTAAAATTCTTGTTCAGGAGGTAAAACTGCATAGAAAATCGCAACTGCCATAGTCGAGGCCGCCGCGGAATAGTAATATAGATCTACCAAAATGGCTAGCATACCAAGAGACCAGGTCCCAACAACGCAAAAAACAAAGGGCGCTAAAAACTAAATACGCCAAGGGAACGACCGTATAGAAAATGCCCATGAGGGCCAGAAAAAAAAGTATGAGGGTGTTAATATCATTTGGCATACTATTCATATTTGCTAACATGACCATACTGGAATATGTTAAGTCTATTACATTACTAAGCATAGTTCGTCAATTGAATTACCAAGCAGAGATTAACTGCTTCCAAAGTGAAAACAAGGGCCTGCTCGTTATATGACTGGCATGAATGTTCAGCTTTAAAGTGACAAAATTTACGTTAAATCTAATGAACAATATTTCATTACCTATTTAATGTCTGAAGTAATGCACAAACAAAAAATATCCTAAATTAGCATGCTTTTAATTTAAGTACAGATACAAAATTAAAATAATTCTCACGAAATATAAAGCTTACGTAAAATAGCTGCTAAAATATGGAAATTAAAAATATAACTATTCTCAAGGTACATTAAGCTTCAGCTAAATAGCAGCTGAACTTTGGATATTATCTGAAAATTTTTATCTCAGCCTTACGTTAACTTTTGTACCATCAGACCATGAAGTTTCAAATGTGGAAAAATTTAAAATCCTAAGCTAAATGAATCCTAACAAGGTACTACGTTCAATTTCAAATTTGACTAAATATTTACCAGTTTTAATAATAAAATTGATTGGCTCGAAACTCTCATGAGCCTGTCCATAGGTCCTAAGACCTATGGGCGTGGCCATGGGAGGTGAAAAGTTGGAGAGGGGGTAGGGGGCGGTCGGTTAGTTGGTGTAGACTGTGTTGGCAGCAGCTGGCTACTGCTAAGCCAATCTAGGGAAAGTGAAGATCCCCTCTTATGTAACTTAAAAATTTTTTAACTTGCTGGCTTGCTTGCTTGTGGATTAGATTTCACGAAAACCTGAAAAGCTTCGAATATATAAATTTAAACAAAAGTTTAATATGAAAATAGGCTTCACACTTAAGTACTATTTTTTCATGCTCAATTTCCAAGTAAATTGGATTTTGAACACATAATATTCTTGGGTTATAAGACTTCCTGATCATGGGAGAAAAGTTTATTACAGAAAAATAGTCCCTGGCCTACACTAGCTTCGTAATCTAAGAGTAAAATCTAGAACTAGTACTAGTATACGATGACTCAAAAGCTTTAGAATGTTGAAAAATGAAATAAGTCTAGTATTCAGTCTCCCACTAGTAGCAGTATATGATATTCACCTTTGTTAGAGTAACAAAATACAAAAAACTGACATCGAAAAAAGTTCATACCCAAATTGTGCAGTAAAATTGAAAAAGCTGAATGCAAGAAAAAGCAATAAGCTTATCACAACATTAAATGGTATTTCTATAGAAGCATTCCGCATCGTTCGTCCCCACGAATACGCAAGCCACCAGGAATTGGGGCGTCAAATGTATTTCGCCGTGTTTAGTACGAGCCCCTGGGGGTTACAGTCGTTTGAATAAATGTTACTTAAAATTCTTATTCAGGAGGTAAAACTGCATAGAAAAAGCGCAACTGTCATAGTCTAGGCCGCCGCGGAATAGTAATATAGATCTACCCACTAGATCTTCCGTTCGGCATGTAGCCTATTCCTGAACGATTACGAATGGAGGAAATAAGTCTTAGGGGAAAAAAACAAAAACAAAACAAAGTCAGGAACTTGAAAGAGTAGGAAAAATAAACTTTACAAAAACTAAATACCTGAAATTTAAATAAAAGCAATAACGTTATGTAAACTTTGAGAGATACGAATAAAGGTAAATAAACTAAACCGAATTCACGCATTATCTGAATATAATTACAATATGCAATTACGTTAAGAATTGCAAACTAACGAGTAGGTGGGATAAAGTGTCACGATCTAAAAATAATTTCAAGCAACTACGCTAAGTAAACATTAATGGACGATTTAGAGTACAGGAAATATAACCGAAATGCTTAATTAAGTTAAAATATAAAAACTTACGAAACTAAACTTTTCCATAGCACGCGAGTTTCGTCACGATAACAAGTAGATCTATTCAAATCACCAGACACCCGTAGGATGTTGAACCAGTCGACACGATATCACGTAGGTCCTATGAGCCATCAATCTTCAGTATAATGATAAAATCAGTGGCCATGATTTCATTTAGATCATCCTTCAAACCACCTGACTCCCGTAGGGGGATAAACCAGTGGCCACGACTTCAAACCACCAGACACCCGTTAGGATGTTAATTCAGTCGCCCCGATAATACGTAGACCATGTTTCAACTTCGAACCAAGTTCCTGTAGCGTTAAACCAGTGGTAACGACTTCATGTAGCCTACCCTTCAAATCACCAGCTCCCGCAGGATGCTCAACGAATCGCCACGACATCACGCAGACATTCTTCAAACCAAACTCCAGACTGACGTTAGACCAGTCGCCACGACATGTAGACAATCCCACAACCCAGTCGGAAGTTCAACCAGTACAGAACCAAACTCTACTACAGCCGAGGATCATCCGCGCCGTACGATATCACAAAAACACTAGAACTAGAAGACGAAGTTTTATATCCTCGATGAACGCCAAGCTCACAAATGAACCAGAGCTTCAGTGGCGTGGTTTGTATGGTGTTTGCGTTCCACCTCGGTGGTCGCGGGTTCGATTCCCGGCCATTCCATTGAGGAGTGAGATGTGTATTTCTGGTGATAGAAGTTCACTCTCGACGTGGTTCGGAAGTCACGTAAAAGCCGTTGGTCCCGTTGCTGAATAACCACTGGTTCCATGCAACGTAAAACTACCATACAAACAATCACAAATGAACCGGGTGCCAGGTGTTTTCCCAGGAAACTCGCCAGTCGTCACCGTTACCGTCCCCATGAAGGACTATTGAGTCACCTTTCATGAAACTTGGGCGATTCACGCGGGAAGACTATGAGATCCTTGTTTGTTTTGTGTTGTTTTAGAGGTAAGATTAAAAGGTCTGTTGATATTTTGACGTTTAATGGTTTGATAACGCAGACTTTTCGGTTCTTTGATTAAATTGGGTCATGTTTACCCTGATGGAAAGTTTTCTCAGTAAGTTACCGAACTACGAAGAAAAGTTAGTCTGTATTAAGTCCTCACGCTGTAAAAATAAATAAATAAATAAATAAATAAATAAATAAATAAATAAATAAATAAATAAATAAATAAATAAATACCTTACTTGGTGTTACCTTTTTTAAGGAATATATATTACCAAATAGCGTTATAATCCAGCTCTTTCTAAAATTTTTTTTTGGGGGGTCCGAAATTTCCAATAAATATAATAGGCACTGAAAACGACGTCATCCAACATGTTACGCACTGGTTAAAAAAAAAAGTATTTTTTGCTATGTCTAATAAACCTTGATAGTCACTATGCAATACTTATGAGAATGGTGATACTTTAATTATTGCCAATGTTTTTTTTTTGTCATTATCTGTATGTTTACATTTAAAAAAATAACAAAAGTCACGTGTTTTTGTCTAAGAGGAGAGAGTATGCACCCATGAGAGAAAACAATGAGCAAAATTGAGAAGGTAAAATATAGAATTACTGCAATTAAGGAAACTGCTTTACCAACAATATATTGCTTCAAAGAAAGTCCTCTGCCTAAATATCGATGCCCTTTCCTCTCTGTCAGACTATACGTCTCATGCTTATGAGCTTTAGGTAGAAAGGACAGCCATTTGCGGGGAACAGAATCTCCAACATTCTTGAAAATCTTCTCTTCTTGTTTTATGAATGGCTTTAAAAGTCACCCCTTACGAAGATTAACTATTTTTTTTTCTAGAAGTTACTTAATGGAAAATAGAAAAACAGCAATAAATAAATTGAATTGAATGAAGCGGCCATAAATCTCAAGTCTTTTGATGCGAGAGTGAAATTGCAACAGTCCTTGTGAAACGATACACATTGTATTCCTGAATATGATAACCTTTGCCATAAGGACTTGAAGATATCTGGTATAAAAGGTTAAATTCAACCAATTTGTTCTTTGCATCGAATCCAAAAGGTAAAGGATAGAATCTTGGTAAGGCTTGGTGTATTTATATGTAATTCCCTCCGATGTAAAGTTACATTCAAGAAAAAGTGAATTAATAAGTATTACTACAAAGAATATTATTACGAATGCGTGAGCAGTAACAATGACATTGTAGATCTGATCATTACCGATAAGTCTCCTTGGCTGCCCTAATTCGGCCCCGGATTAGTAATCTTAGGGATGTATTAGTTGTATTGGAAGATTCATCTATTAGTATGAGCTGTGGCTAATTGTCTAAGCTACTCCACTTATGCTGGAAGGATTGCCCTGGGTCACTACTTCGTTCCATATCAAAGGGCATTTGTGGATTGATATTTGTGAGGAGGGAAAATTCGTGAACGGGTTAGTAGCAAAACTATCTCAGATATATATATATATATAATATACATATATATATAAGTATATATATATGTGTATATATATATATATATAATATACATATATATATATATATATAGTATATATATATGTATATATATATATATACTATATATATATATATATCATATATATATATATATATATACATATATATATATATATATATCTATATATATATATATATATATATATATATATATATATAAATATATCTATCTATCTATATATATATATATATATATATATATAATATATATAAATATATATATGTATATATATATATATATATATATATACGTATATATTATGACTGCAGCTCCGTTAGTATCATATCCTGGAACCTGAAAAATTGTTGCAATGTGGATTTTGGCTTTAATACCACTCGAATGTTTATTTGCTGTGGAAATTCATGCTATAGTTTTGTTAACCCTTTCTTTACATTGCAAGGCCTAGTTCCAACAAAAACCGATGGCAAAGCACATAAATGCTCTGTTGACAGTGACATTATCGGTCACATGTCGGTTTTAAAAGTCATAATTTTTTTCAGCTTCTTTCCTACATACGTATTCGTAAAATTTTTGTTAAATCCAATGAAATATAAGCACTGCTTTATGAAATTAAACTCTAAGAACATATAACATAATTAAGCATGTATGAAACTACACATATATATATATATATATATATATATATATATAAATATATATATATATATATATATATATATATACGTATATATATATATATATATATATATATATATATATAACGTATATATATATATATATATATATATATATATATATATAATATATATATATATGCGTATATATATATATATATATATATATATATATATATATATATATAGGATGTAGATCTCTCCCTCTCTTTCTTTAATTCATTGAGAACCACAAGAATAGACTAATAGGTGCTTAGGTCAACAGCCCAGTAATATTGTACTGTTTCGAATGAAACCCCACCGACAATGGTCGTCCCTTTCATGGCCAGGGTTATACCAGCTGTTGCAAATTTGATCATGGACTGAAAACGCTCCTGTTTTATCACAAGGACCAGAGAGAGAGAGAGAGAGAGAGAGTATGAGTGAATGACCTTCACCATTATAAAAGATGCATACTGACTCATCTACTATAACATCGCTTGTATTGATTCTCTCTCTCTCTCTCTCTCTCTCTCTCTCTCTCTCTCTCTCTCTCTCTCTCTTTCTGTTGTGTGTGTGTGTGTGTGTTAATCGAGATCTTAAGCATTCCGGTATTGGTATTCTAAAGCATGCAGAATTCAAGGGCAAAAAGCACAAGTATGTTGCCTGAAGCTTAGCACCCGGTCCGCCCTCACCCCTTTCCCTCCAATTTGAAAACCATGAATCGCGTCATCAGCCATTAATTCTATGAAACATACGGTGGAGGCTCAAGGGTATAGGTAATATGGCGACATTGAAGGCGGCTGGATCGCCAGAAGGTGTAATTTAATTATGAAGATTACAAATAAGGACTACGACTCTCGATAATGAGGTTGGACAGAAATATCTTTTAGAAGGATGATCACCGGAAATAAAGTCACAGGAAAAAAAGTCACAATTTTGGCTAGGAAAAAAAATCACAGGGAAAAAAGTTACATTAATTTATGGTGACCGGTAATTAGGTCACAGGAAAAAATTCACAATATTTCTTAGGGGTTTATTATCATTATGATAATTACAGTCTTTCGTCTATGTTTGCACAGTAATCCCCAACCAACTTGTACTAAACATACAGCAAAGGTGGATACGTACCGGGTTAAAACCCTTGGAAGGCGCTGTCAAGGAAAAATGGACGTGATTTTTTTCCCTGTGACTTTTTTTCTGTTACCTTTTTTACCTGGATTCAGAAGTATTGCGGTGGAAGTTGTTTTTTAAGTACTGATATCCTAACAAAAACCAATATCGAAGACGAATACTACCCGCACCTGTGACCCTGTACTAATATTCTTGGTCGTTATTCTGAAAAATCATTAATAAACACTCGAGATATTCTGATCGTATATTTACTGCTTTCTAAAAGCTCAAGCCGCCCCCAGACACCTCTCTCCTAAGTGCAAATTGTCTCGTGACTTCCCCTGATAAGTGACAAACTGTCTTTAAAAAATAAACAAACTTTCAGTTTTCTTCTGAAGACTGAAAAAGAAACCCACAAAATTACTGTGTCTAACGTGTTTACTTATAAGTATAACATGTTATACACAGTAATTTTGTGGATTTCTTTTTCAAACTGTCATTAGTTACGTCATGTTTTAGACTTCGAAGGTAACTTAATAAAGTGGATAAGTAGGCAATGTGATTTCTTTGCAAATCAGTGAACCATTTTGAAGGGATACGACTTACAGTAGCTACCCTTGAACTCCGCTGACGAGTCCAGATGCTGTTATGAAATTTGATGCTGCTAATGCTGAAATAAAACGCCCTGTTACGCTAATGACGTGGAACTGACCTAAAAATAAATGCGGAAAAAAGTCAAATATTCACTCTCGTCTGCTGAAAGGAAGTAGACGCATTTTCAATACTGGACTGTATACATTCTTTGCTGCAATGTGTCTGGTTCCTTTCTAAGGCAGGAGAGTTCACGAAAAGTCATACACATTTATATTTTCCATTTTAAGTCTTTCGTAAGATAAACATTCCACAAAGCAGCAGTGATATAATGATATTTGTTTCAGATTATGACTATACGCCTAAATTAATTGCATGAGTGAATTCACTTGTTTTTCTGATCCTGAGATCAGATGGAAAAATTGAACTTATTGTTCACCTTGCAAGTTGCTTCATTTAGAAATCCGTTGGATGCAAAAATATTTTTCAAGTTTCTACCAATGGCCATCACACATAACCGCAACATCTTATATATATATATATATATATATTATATATTAATATATATATATTATATATATATATATATATAATGCTATTCTATTATGTATATAGATATATATATAATATATATATATATGTATATATATGTATATATATATAAATGTATATATATATATATATATATGATATATATATATACACACACACACACACACGAGTCCATGGAATGAATATGGCAAATTAAATTGACGGCGCTCTCCTTCTTAATGAACAGATAATAATCCATATACAACTGAATATGAGTCATCGAAGAATAGCAATAACATTTGAAAACCTATAGAGAGATTGTATATACCGTCAGGATTCTGTGTGAAACGATGCCTGCTAAATATAAACCAATACGTCCCGCAACCAAGGTCAGCCATATGTAAGTGTTTACATAATAAAAATATGGAATGTTAGTCCATATATATAAAAGTCTAAAACTAAAGAGGTCAACCAGATTGCTTGCAGGAATGTGATCAGACTAGAGACGCTAAAGATGACGTATACAATAAGTATGTAGGCTAAGTTGACATGCCGTCACCTGTAGTCATTCAATTGTTTATAAACATTAGTCCAAGCTCCCTGCTTGAGACAACTACCGCCTACGTGATCTGTAGCGTGTCTCATTTGATTGTGTGTTCGTATGAAACTATGTCATTGTATGTATGTTCATATGTTCGAACTACTGTCTGTTCCTTCATAACTTGTAACAGAGATGGTAGACAGCAGAACAGAGTTAGCTATCGTCATTAGAAGACCTGTACCTCTTTACCTAAGCTTTATCATGTAGAGGAATAGGATTAGCCATCATCATTGGCAGAAGCGATCAAGCTATCGTCATAGAAGACTTGTACGATCATACCTGATCTTCATCATGTAAAACTTCAGAAGAATATACTATTTTTATACCTTGTGTTTTCTACAAGAACCTCACCGAACCATGAGTTCAACACATCGTCGTAAAGATAATACCGACTTCGTAAGTGATCTACAAAACCCCAGACACTCCATTGAAGATGGAAGTGCAATACCAACCGACTTAGCGTATAGATTATCGCTAGTCTAACATTACCTCATAGGGCGCCTTATCATACAAGGCCCAAGCCCTAATATTGGTGGCCAGCGGACCAGAAGAACTCTACAACGTCCTACGAAGAAAAAACCAGAATAATAAATCATGAAGTCAACGACGACGAAAGCAGCAGATTCTTCAAGCAACCTAGTATCATCATTAGTGAGCGACTTCAGAAAACAACAAGATTCGTCAAGCAACTTAGTATCATCGTTAGTGAATAACTTCAAGAAACAAAACCGACGTGTCCTTTTCCTACGGCAACGGAAGCTTCGTCTCTCATTAGAATCATTCAAGAAAACATCGTTAGTGAGCGTTTCCGGCACTGCAAGAAACAAACCGAACGCGTCTGCAGCATCGGATTTTCAAGGGCTCGAATCATCGAAACAACGCGCACGGGGGAAACTGAAGCCAAACCAGGTCGTCCGCTAAATAGAGAAGGAGGACCAAGGCCGTGTGTCGTTATCGGAACACCGTGACTTCCCACAAAAGCAAGCTAAGTACAATTTTTTATTCATTTGGAGTAACTTTGAGTGTTTCCTTTACAGGTCGAATTTCGTTATTCCTGTGGCTGAAGTTACGAGACATTCTAATCTTACTTTTTACAGAAATTATCTACATCATTGAGATTTCGCTACTGCGAGTTTTTTTATCTTTGAGTGTCTGTTTCCAGAAGTTCTACTGAAATATCATAATCATATACTATGTTAATTTTATCATTTTGGGTGATTATTAATCCCTTACGTAACAAATCATATTAAACAGTGAATATGCGTTTACGCAGTGGACGTCTGTATTATACAGATGCATGGATAGGGTCGTTAAGCACCGTAGTGATTAGAAAAACACACAAAAAACAAGTGGAACACCCGTACAAATCTAGATAAATTAGAGGTAACACTATTTCGGGTCATGACAATAAATGCTCCTTTGCAAGTCCCGATCGCAGTTGTTTTAGCCTTGAGTTTTTTTGAGTTATATAAAATATCGAACCTCAATGACTCAACTCAACTTTAAAATATGGCTGGATTGCAAGGAATAACATGTCTGTAAAAAACTTTCATCAGGCTAATGCGCTGACCAGGATCCCTCACTATTTCAAATTTTAGCAAAGAATGAAGTACAAACAGTTAAAATTGTATGCAGTAGTGATAACTTGTCTTACTAGATAATCGCCTCTCAGTTCCAATAGTTCGTCCCTTCAGGTTGCTGTATACGGAAACCAGCAAAACATAATGCTAAAACCACACAATACGTTGCCGATGGTAATAAAGAGAAGGATCCTAATTATTACAAAAAGAAATAGAAACAGTAGCCTTTCAGAATCAAACAAGCAAACTCGGTTACTGTGTCACCTAGTCAAGCGGTCAAGGTTAGTCAAAAAACTGCCGAAGTTTTCAAAGCGAAGCAAATTCCACACAATAAGCGACTCTAGCAGAGTGGGGAAAAGCGATGTTGGTTCATACATACCGATATATTTTTGAACTAAAAAGGATTTTTCCTATGCATCACACGACAGTATCAAGAAATCAGAGCAGGTTCTAGTAATTTTAATACATTAAGTTATAATAAATACTGGTGGATTAAGCCCGACTGTACGCGCCGTAAAAATTAGAATATCTTGTTTTATTTCTTTAATACACGTAATATCTTGTATTTACGGACTCACCGTCTGTTGTTCGAACTTCCCTAATGAGAAGTCCGGATAAGCGAGCGCTTACAGATACCTCTATAGTATAAAAAAAAAAAATTGATCTCGTATCTAGTGTAATTGTAAGATTCATCTAGGGTATACAAAATATTATCTTACATCCTGCAAAAGAAGGCGTGTTTATCAAAGGGAAATCCTATAAACCTTCAAACATATTAAAATCCGTTTGAACAAAAATGAGACAGTTAATCAAATAATAACTTATATAAAGGAACTATACATTTGTCTCATAAATCGTAACATTGTTCAAATGACCCAACAGAATTCTCCCACAACCGCAGTCGCAATTTGCACGCAAAATCTCGAGAAGCATGCACCCTCGAATGTCTTAGTGCGTGTAAAAAGACTTTGCTGGGAAATGAAATTTTAATCCTTCCCGACACTGAATTATAACGATTTCCGCGAACAAAGCCCTAAAAGTATACATATCGTGGATACAGAAGTTATAAATATCGCATTTTTTATTGTTGCTAATTTTTAATCACGCCCAACCAGTAGTGGATGAATCTCTGCTGATAACTATCTAAAGTAATATCCGTAAAGTCATTCAAGCAGAGGTGATTCAGCAGAATTTTTTTTATCTTTTACCTGAATACCAGGAAGTTTCTCCACTGGCGAGTGATCTCTGGAAAAAAACGGATGTAATTTAACACAAAACACGGTCTAAGGACAAACATAAAGCTATTTACGTACCTTCGTATAGATTCTCAATGAAATTTCAAAATAGAAATAAATGACGACGTTGAAAAATGTTAGTAATAGGAGTCATTAGGAAATCAAATAGCCCATATAATTTTTCTCTCAAACGTCATGTCATAAAGGATCGGACTTGGCGTATCTGCGTAGATTTCTGTCGCTTAACAAGGAAACGACTTCCGATAGTTTCCAGTGCGATGTACCGACGACATCTTATCTCTGTTAGGTTAGAATAAATTTTTTTTTCACCAACTTGGACTTACTTAAATGTTTTTACCAGATACCATTACCTAAGTGATTGTACCTCATACACCGTTTTCAGCACACTCAGGGGACATTATCAATTTTTACGTATGCCTCCGGCTTACGTTGCACCCAATTACAATATAGTGTTTGGAGACTTTTAGGGGATACCTACATGCCTATATGGATGATCTTGTAATCTTTTCTAATACCTTAGAAGACATTCACATAAAGTAGAGCTAGTGCTACAGAGACAAAGACAAATAATCTCAGAGTAAAAATATCTAAATGTGAGTTTTTAAAAAACCGAACATGTTTATCTAGGTTTTATGTGTCTGGTCAAGGTCTTAAAAGTAGTCCATGGTAAGGTGTCGGCTATTCATAACTTTCCGGTACTTATTAACGTAAAAGGGGGATACAGCACTTTTGCGCTGTAGTGGGTATTACAATCGTATGTAAATATGTAACTCTTCAATCATGACAGCTCCTTTAACAGATCTTACGAAGAAGAGCGTAGATTTATTATGGTCTGAAAAGCATCAACAGGCGTTCGATATCTTAAAAGCGGAATAATGCAGCTTACCTAACTTAAAAATCCCTGATTTAAATAAGGAATTTTTTTTTTTATCGCAACAGACGCCTCAGACCAAGGGGTAAGAGGGATACTACTTCAGTAATATGATAAACAGTTCTTCCCTATAGCTTTTTATTCACGTAAACTAAAGCCCTCTGAAAGTAAATATGCAGTAATAGGCAAGGAAGGGCTAGGTATCTTTAACACTAGTACATCTTAAGTTCATAATCTATGGCTATCCTGATAAAGCCTTACTGAACATGAGTCCTTTACCGAGTTTTTCAAAGGCTTTAATCACAGTCCAAAAGGAACTCGGTGACAAATGATCATTCAGGTCTTTGGAGCCAAGATAAGATATCTACCTGGGAAAGCAAATATCATAGCTGACGCATTATCCCGCAATCCCGCACCATAACAGCAAAGAACCATTAATTAGACTAAAAGATATAGAACATCCGTACCTATTGTTAAAACCGTATCTAAACAAGAAAATTCCTTAACCCAAGAGATCGCGAGCATTGAATATCTGGGTTGGAGCGCAGAACTGTTACAAACTGAACAAAGCAAGAGTCAACAGACATAACCCAAACAATAAAAACACTTCGAACGGAAACAGAGTCAGCAGCAATAAACACCAAAACAACTAAAACACTTAGAAACGGAAAACAAAGGCGGGTTCAAGTGGCTAAGCAAAAACAAAAAACAATAAACACTTTTGAGCAGAAACCCTAAAGCAAAAGTACATTTAAAGTATGTGTATCAGAATAATGTAATTATATGTAGGTCTGTGACGAGGAAAACCCGAAGAACACAGCAGATGACTAACGACCAGGTAGTAATAATAATCTCTTTCATACCAATCGTCATAAACTGGTTGCATTCCGTCATCCAGGGTTCCCTCCTATGTCACAGAAAGCCAAATCACTATTTTACTGGCCTACAATGCTTACAGATATAAAAAGCACATAACTAATTGTAACACGTGTCATGAAAACAAGGGATACACTAAGACACCTGTAGTTTAGGAGCCTATCCTGTGCCAAATCCATCCTTGAAAGAATATACTTAGAATTATTAACAGAATTACGAGTCTGACAGAGGGAATAAACACTTCTTAGTGTTAATAGTTCCTTGACACGTTATATAGAATTAATAGCACTAAAAACAAACACCGCAATTGAGTGCGTTACGAATATTTATGAGTGCTAAATCAGTAAATATGGAATTCACACATAATAATCTGTGACTCGGGTGGTGTAAATCAATAATAATCTCCATAACACGTGGTGTGAATTCCTTTCCATTAAGAAAACCAATAATATATTTTATCGCCAGAGTCAATCGTTTGGTAGAATAACGGATAATTAAATAGAAGTGTCAATGTCTTACTAGTTACAACTCGTGATGTTGGATCCGAACTGGATTATAGCGGTTCTCGCGGTTTTAAATACGTTTATCATTTATATCTTGTATCTATAGAATTGATGCCGCAAGTAGCCTTATACGGTACGCGGCTAGAACACTTTTCCACATATTCAAGCCAACCATTAAATTTATCAAAGTTATATAAAAAAATATATAAATAAATAAATATAAAAAAAAAAAAATAAAATAAATATGGATACAAGTGGAGTCAATATAATACACTCCGTAAGAAGTCGGAAGGGTTACAAATTATAATAAAAAAAAAAAAAGAATCACGATAAAATCAATAAGCAAAACGTAACCATTAAATATCCAAATATATATGCGTAAAGATTTGAACTCTAACTTAACGCTTTAGTAATGACAAATAAGCTAAAAGTTCAAATACATATCCAAAACCTACTGACATATTGTCTGTCCCGGTGATTTATATTCGTAGTCAATGAAAAAAAAAAAAAAAAAATTTTATAAATAAATAAATAAATAAACTAATAATAAATAAAATAAATAAAATAAAATAAAAGAGATTTTAAAGTCAGGAAGTCTAGAAGTGAAAATGTTATCTATGGAATAATCCTATATGAATCTTATACAGGGCTAATAATATATATAGAATTTGTATGGAAACCTTTTTCATATAGTTTGAATAAGGAATATTTATTTAACATAATGCCAACATGAAACTAATATATTGTTTCAATTTTGGTACTGTTGTTTTTTTTTTTTTTTTTTTTTTTTTTTTTTTTCAGACATTCTTCTCATGCGGGTGGAGAATTAAAACACTAAAATATCATTTGAAAATACTAAAGTCGTATCTCTTACAGCAAGTAACGTAACTCTTAGCTGGCTGAGAGCAATCTCCTGCCAAGTGACGACGTCATCATTGCCGTATCAGCATTTGTTCCTTTTAACCTCAATAATCTGCTTACACAGGCTTCATCTGTGTGTCGTCTCTGCTTGCAAAAGCAGATTGACTGGAGAAAGGAATGCTTAGTTCATGAACTTCACATGTGGTTCATAGGTCACATGACGGGCCACATAACATATTCTTATCCGTGTGTGTAATGCAATTAGTTAAGGACTTGTAATCATTTTAAAATTAATGAACAATATAAGCAAATAGAATTTCTATAACAACAAAATGAATTAATTTTTTTTTTCTGAACCTCATAGACATTTGGAAGTATCACGATATGAATATGAAATATTTACTTGCAACATTAGCCTATTACAATTCAAGTAAAACATTCATGGGAAAATGTCACATTTTCTTGGAAAACCCAAAGTTTATTTAGAATTAGTTACATAGTGGGTTTTTTTCGTTGCATCTCCTACCTATTAATAAAGTTTTTTAAAAAAATTAACCTCAGAGGATGCGCACGAGAAAATTGAATATGAAACTTTTGTTAGGGCACATAGAATCATGATTAATATTCTCTTTGACTCTTATGCTGCCTGGCAATCTTACAAATAGCTCCATTTTCCACTTCTTTGTCTAGTAACTTACTACCAGTAATATCGAATTTTCTTTGAGATTCGTATTGATATCTATTTATTTTTTATAATTATGGATATTTTACGAGTCATCATAGACCTGGATAGGTTCACTCATTGTTAATGCCATGGATAAAATGTTTGTACAGCGGACTCTTTTGAATTCCGAAATATCAGCGAATTCATGTGGGTTAAGTCTGGTCTAAATGGCTCTCTCCCCTCCCCTGTATTTGGATGTTGTCTGAATTTACTTTGCCCTTGTGACAAGTATAATTTCACTTGCAGGCTGATTAATGGAACCCGGTTACAGTATCCTGCAGTACGAGAGTTTCACAACGCAACTTCAAAAAATCGTTCGTCGTAGCGGACGACTACAGTCAAGTAACAACCGCCTACAATGTGAAAAGGAATTTCATGGACTTCTTCGACCGACACGTACCTCGTCGTTAATATCGTTTTCATACGGAACGCTCCAGCGGCCGTCGGAATCGACTACAAAAGGGACATACTTCCGACAATTACGACCCGAAGGATATTCAACTCTACTTTGCTGGCGAAGGACTCGTGCTGGGGATGTTTTTTTTATTCATCGCGAACGTAATCGTGTAGCTTAGGATGCAGAGAATAAGTATGAGCGCAAAATGGAACGTTGGACCCGCCCAGGCAAATTTTCCCCTTGTTTTAACCATTGAAAAAGGCCGTTTCTGTGGCTATAGGTGGTTGTCTGGAACTGTGTAATGGACGAAAAGTTGTTCGAAAGCTAGTTAAATGTGAAGTAGTATAACCTCGGTCATGTATCCTATATTTATAAGAATTGATCATAAATAACATAATCGAAATATATTTTTTGCGCTGTACGCACTAGGAATATATATATGATCATATTAACAGAAACGAAATATATTTTTTGCGTGTACGCACTAGGAATCTATATAATGATTGATCAATAACAGAGTCGAAAATATATCTTTGCGTGTACGCAATAGGAATCTCTTATATAAATGATCATAAATAACAGAATCTAAATATATCTTTGCGTGTACGCAGTAGGAATCTATTTAAAGTGCACATATATTAATCATAATTATATGAATCCATATACCAATGTATAAACAAATCAGGTAGCCTATAATCATCTGTTACCTTTTATCTTCCCAATATCTGCAGTTATATATGAGTTAGTATATTGATTAATGAATCAGAAATCAACGAATCAATCAGCATAAACATTAATAATTTTATCAATTCATATATGATATTTTTTATCAGTTAAAATATGATTTTTATCATGTTAATCTTCATTCTATGCAATTATCAGAGTACATTAGTATTTTCTGTAGCATAAGTATCTTAAAGAGATGAAGTGAAAAACTGTATCATTATACAATCCGTGATCACTATTATTTACCAATATCATTGTTTTATATTTTATTACTTGAATCAATTCATGTACACAATGAATTTTTATTTACTTATATATATATATATTCACATAGTGTCTGTATCACACTCCTATAAGTCAAATGCAAGTCAAGTTTGAGTAATATTCAGTGGTTGGTTTTGGTAGCTGACCGAGCTGATGTAAGTGTTTACATAATAAAAATATGGAATGTTAGTCCATATATATAAAAGTCTAAAACTAAAGAGGTCAACCAGATTGCTTGCAGGAATGTGATCAGACTAGAGACGCTAAAGATGACGTATACAATAAGTATGTAGGCTAAGTTGACATGCCGTCACCTGTAGTCATTCAATTGTTTATAAACATTAGTCAAGCTCCCTGCTTGAGACAACTACCGCCTACGTGATCTGTAGCGTGTCTCATTTGATTGTGTGTTCGTATGAAACTATGTCATTGTATGTATGTTCATATGTTCGAACTACTGTCTGTTCCTTCATAACTTGTAACAGAGATGGTAGACAGCAGAACAGAGTTAGCTATCGTCATTAGAAGACCTGTACCTCTTTACCTAAGCTTTATCATGTAGAGGAATAGGATTAGCCATCATCATTGGCAGAAGCGATCAAGCTATCGTCATAGAAGACTTGTACGATCATACCTGATCTTCATCATGTAAAACTTCAGAAGAATATACTATTTTTATACCTTGTGTTTTCTACAAGAACCTCACCGAACCATGAGTTCAACACATCGTCGTAAAGATAATACCGACTTCGTAAGTGATCTACAAAACCCCAGACACTCCATTGAAGATGGAAGTGCAATACCAACCGACTTAGCGTATAGATTATCGCTAGTCTAACATTACCTCATAGGCGCCTTATCATACAAGGCCCAAGCCCTAATACATATGGTCGATATCTAATTCATTACTTAAGACTCTCTCTCTCTATCTGTGTGTGTGTATATATATATATATATATATATATATATATATATATGGACACCCTGTATGTATATATATATATACGTATAGTATATATTATATGTTATATATATATATAGATGTATATAATACATATGTATATATATATGTATATACAGGTTGCCCATAAAGTCCCAGTACCATTCTGAGCGATAAATACATGTAATGGTACTGGGACTTTTTGGACACCCTGTGTGTATATATATATATATATATATATACTATATATATATATATATTATATATATATGTATATAGATATATATATATATTATATATACATATATATACACATACATATATATGAATATATATTTCATATATATCAAAAGGTTAGCCATAAATATGTTCAATATCGGAAAGTCAGTGTCTATTGTTATTTCTAAACCAGGCAACGCAACCATTAGACTCCTGCCGGTGACAGCGCCTATCAAATTATAAAACCCCTTGGGTGTACGTTTTATATGACGCGTAATGACTTCTAATATTTGTGGTTCAAAATGTGTGAATATAAAATATTCACACAAGTACAAATGACAGACAGAAATTAATATATATATATATATATATATATATATATATATATATATATATATATATATATGTGTGTGTGTGTGTGTGTGTGTGTGTGTGTGTGTGTATGTATTATGTATGTGTGCATGCAGATGCGATGCATACTCATATACATAGATATTCTATACCATTTTTCCTTAGTTCAGATGCATTCGTAAAATGCATGCCTTCTCAAATTTTAAGTTTCATAAATGTTTTAATAAAAATATTGGAATGTGATTGTATTTTTATGATAAAAACTAACAAAAAATAGTCGGTGAACTTTTTTGGTTTGTCACATAAATGTATAAATGTTTGGGATATATTTATACCAGTGGTTCTCAACCTGGGAGGCGTCCAGCAATTTCCAAGTGAATTGTGAGGCCCAGGGAAAAAAATTACAATTCTCTAATTATACTCGTTATTCTCTTAACGAGTGTGAAGAACTGATAGCTCTAGTTAGACTCGTTGGACACACCAGGTTTTATAATTATTTACCTCCCTCCCTATTCCTCGAAACTCTTTCTCATTTTCTTTCTTTTTTTTTAAATTTTCCTTTGAATCTGGGAGGGAAGGACCAACTCTTAAGGTGAGTTTACACTAGGCTTCACCCCACGCTGCCTGCGTAACACTCACCACAAACTCCTACCAAATTCTTGTTATCCCCGCCAGCTGGACTGCTCATCAAGAGTCATGCTACTCCACTAAGTCACTCTAATGAGCAGTCCAGTAGGCGGGGCTAACAAATATTTGGGAGGAGTTGGTGATGAGTCTTACGCATGCAGCGTGGGGTGAAGCCCAGTGTAAACCCACCTTTAGAGGGGGCTTGGTAATAAAAAGGTTAGGAACTAATGATCTCTATGTATATTCACTGATAAGATTTTTTATCAAAAAGTTCCTCCCTCGCTAACCGCCGATTTGAAAATTTACTCTGAAGATCTGTACTTATAGCTTAAAGGTATTTGAAATGGTTCAGTCAACTCTCCAACCTCAGAGAACGGTCTTCGACTGGGAAATGGCACGTAACGAATCAAGTATTAATGTACTGGCTACAAAACAGGCAGTAACACAGTTCATTACAGTAAAGATCCCCGAAGACCTAATATACAACAATGAGCGTCAGTGGTGTGGTCGGTATGGTGTTGGCGTGCAACCTTGGTGGCCGCGAGTTCGATTCTCGGGTATTCTATTGAGGAGTGAGATATGTGTATTTCTGGCAATACAAATTCACTCTCGACGTAGTTCGGAAGTCGTATAAAGGCGTTGGTCCCGTTGCTGAATAACCACTGGTTCCATGCAACGTAGAAACAACATATAAACCAAAGTTAGGAATCAATTCACTCTACCAAAAACAGAAAGAAAGGATTATTCCTTTTTATCTGGTCGTGGCAAACGACTCTCCCAACCGATATTGTCCGCGTTGACCTATTTCAGGGGGTTAGTGGCCCCTGGAAGCTAGAGCGTGACCTATTCCAGGGGTCACCAACCTTTGAAGTTAGAAGAGCCATTTATTTAGAGAATCGTAAAAATGCAGTACTATCAGAGCCGCTATGACAAAAATGGCCTTAGAAACTATTTATATCTCATTAAGAAACCAATAAAATTGATGCCTATAATATGATTTTAAAAGTGAATGAAATTGAATCAAATATTATCTTAATTAAGAGTGTTGCATCATTTCTTTGTTGATTGTTTTGAATTACGCTTTAGTGAAAGTGAAGTGCTTAACCATTTATGAGAATTACAGCCTAGAAGCATTTGCCTTCTTTGGTCTCCTCCTCTCCTAGAGGCTTGACGTTTAGTAGAATTTAAACCATACAGACTATCATAACCTCCGTTCCATCTCAAGTTACTGGAAGCCGAAGTTTTCCCTCTCCGTCTCTTTTTCACTCTTTCGCCCATTTCAAGTTCCGGCCTGAAAACCTTTGAATAATAAAAACTTTCGAAAACTTTCGAGCCGGATTTTCAACAAGCCAACGGCGTTCGGGGGACGTCCCCCTCTTCGTGGAGAACGCGTTTCATCTAAAATTGACTCATATAAGGATATTGATCTGATTTGTTCCCAAATGGAATTCTAACCTAAGCAGCTTATCTTCATAATATTCCGCTGTAAAACTTCTTAAACTAATTAAAGTGGGAGTTAGTCGCCCAACCAAGGAGAAATCCATCACTGCATTCGAGCTTTCAAGAACAATTTCAGTTTAATTTATCTGTACATTATTCCAATAAACTTCTTTCGTTTTCAAAGGCTTCCCGTCACTGGTGTCAATCGGGCAATTTGCTTTCTTATTTTACACATATTCAGAACTTTCACTTGATCACCTAAGCTTTAATCATCATCCATGCCAAGAAACGACAATGAGTTTATTATCATTGTTATCATTTTGTCAATTGTTTGGGCATGATGCTTCAATATTTTTATCATCCTGCAAGGGGGGGAAGTAAAAGTTACCTTCGTTTGGACACTGACATATGGTTCGAGATCATGAGATCATGATAAAAACTTATCAGCCTAGTAGTAGTTCGTCATGTGGTTGGAAATATCGAAATGTTGAATATCATCGAATTCGTAAGTCACAAAAAAAGAATTCAAGAAGCTCTTTCGAAGTCTTTCAACATTCGGCGAGAGCCCACTGAGTTTCACGGGACTGAAATGGACTTCTAAGCATCACAACCTGATCGTTCAAAATTGAATGTAGCCTTCAACTCATCATGATACGGAATCATACCATGAAAAGTTATGCGATTTACGAAATGTAGGCTCTTTGAGCAAGGTCGAGAGATCAGGAAAGTAGATACGATGAAGTACAGGGGTGTCAAGGTTAAATGATTATGCCAGTGGGAATGAGTAGATAAGGATAAGTTGGAACGACGACCTATAAAACGCAGTTTAGAGAACAAATAAATGGTTGAATAATTATGCAAATGAATAATTGAATAAGAGATAAGTTAAAAAAAAAACAGATGTAATCTCTCTCTCTCTTTCTCTTTCAAACCAGGTTTATGGTGACTCCCAAGATATAAACACAAGCCTATTCTCGCCATCGATCATAACTAACTGCAGTGCCACCTGTCGTTAAACAGATGTGGGACCGAATCGCCAAATCTCAGATTGGGTATGTTTACAATCTTCTACTGTCTTATATTTTTTTTTACAGGTTACGAGGAAACCCAAAGGGAATAATGATTAAAAATATTCACCAGCTACATCCCTCATTTTAATTAAATGCATTACTGATTAGTGGCCTTAATTCATATCTATTTTTTTTTGTGGGGGGGGGGGGGCGGGGGGGGGGGGGGGGTGAGTGGGGGAGTGGGGGCTGGTTCCCAGATACTGACTAGATAAACCATACATGTGAATATTTTAAGATTCGTTCATATTGTTCCCAATATCTCATCACCAAAATTGCTAACTTTCATTCAAAGTCCCGTGTCTCTTCGATGTGACATTCTTGAATCGAAAGCTGTTCCATAAGTCATAAATTGGTTCTTTGGTTTGAATTTTACCGCCTATAACTGGTTCACTTAAGGTGGATTCTTAGGTGAGCCCTATACCTGCCAGACGTTTGTTTGGCGGCCGCTGATTGGCTGGAAGCTGCCTACCTTCTGGTACCAACCAATAAGCGGCCGCCAAAAAAACGTCTCGTAAGCATAGGGCTCATCCAAGAATTTACCTTATGTGAACCAGCTATAGTGTCCAATCAGCTGATAACGACGGAGTCTCTAACCTGAAATGTCTACATTTCAGATAAGGTGGAACAAGGTCCAGCGATGAAGGCCAAAGCCTCCAGAGGCCTCCAAGCATAAAGATGACTTTCTCTGCGGCGAAAGCAATGCATCAGGAAGAGAGAGAGAGAAAAAGAGAGAGAGAGAGAGAGAGAGAGGAGAGAGAGAGAGAGAGAGACCCCAAAAGGTTTCCTCAGACGCAAGCAGTCCGTTTTGAGACATGAGTGATGAGGAATGAGGCAGGATTGACTGTCCTGGTGGTGAACGGCGGAGAGCCATGTTCCGCGGAACTATGTGGTGAACACTGGTGGTGGCGGCGGTGGTGGCGGTGGTGAAAAAAAAAAAGAAAAAGGAAAAAAGGGAAAAAAAGGGGGAGGACTGAGAGTAGAGGCAGCCGTGGTCATCGTCATCATCGTCGTCGTCGTCGTCGTCGTCGTCCGTGCCATTCGTCCTCGTCGGCATCGCCATGCTCCTGCTGGGGATTGGAGTGGTGCTCACCGCAGCTATGGTGATCACGTTCGTCTCCAGCGCCTTCATCATCTTCATCATCCTCACTAGCAAACAGGTAGGTATGTAGGTAGGTAGGTCAGGGCAAGCGCATCTCCCTCTTATGGCGGTTTCAAAAACGGAAATAATCCATACCCAGTAGTTCTCAATCTTTTTAAGGCCCATGCACACTTTCACCTTATGACAGAATGTCATTCGCCCGGCCCCCTTTCCAAAATTGTCGTGCATTCCAAATAATATGCAACAAAATGCTAACACAAACACAGGCTAGCCGAGAGAAACCCCAGCGTGACCTCTCACGATGCAAGCTATGTTTTGTGTAGTCTTAGAGCCAGTTTGAGCCTGCCAATCTATGATCAGAATCCCCTACCTGAAACTCTGAAATTCCCCGCTATGAGGGAATTCTCCTCTGGATGAGACCCATTGTTCTATACAGTAACTTCAGCTCATTCAAGCCCGTTAGTCTCTAAGAAAATGCAATGGACTACAGTGCATACAACATGGGGTACCGAACATATGATACAAACATTGTAGAAATAGAAATGATACAGCCAAAGACCAAAGACGTTACAAAATTAATTCTACTACTGATATAAAGGAAAAACTTATAATCCGCGGACATAAAGTTAAAAGTTATAGCTAAAATGCAAAAATAATTAGGGCACTGAAGTTGACCCAGAAAGAATACTAGTGATCTGACGTGGAACAGGGCTCTGCAGTCAATATTAAGCCTACTAGCAATTTACCAATCCTTATTAAAAGCTTATTCATCTGCTGCTTCAGATAAGTGACTCGCTAGTGTTTTTTAACTATTAAGTATGATAAATTAGTAAAGTAACTAAGTCTACGGGCATAACCTGCTCCGTTTCAGGGAATCCCTTCTCACCCCCACCCCCTTCGGAGGAGGGGGGGCGAAGGTAGGATGAAACCCCATTATAAACCATCTTAGGGGTTCCCACTATAACCCTGCCAAGTTTCATGCCCATCGGACCGACCGTTTGGCGGTGATTGAATGACAGACGGACGGATAGACATAACGCCCATTATAGTATAGTAAGATATGAGCTGATTATGATGCTAAAATGTAATCGACTAAAATATTCCAAGCGATAGTAACTCTTGGGAATGTAGGACCGGAATTAACTATCTGGAAGCATACCTAAAATAGCACACATAACACCCAGAAATAATGCTGAGTGGCAACCTCAAACGAAATTATTGAACATGAAGGAACTAAAGAATTGAAACATTAGCACAGAAGTTGACACTCAGAACTAAGCTTGAGTTTGTTATTTATCATTATTCCATAAGATTACAGTCGTCATACAGCTCTGGCTACATTTTTTTTAATAACGCCTCAACAATTGTATCTATATATTAGTTCTAGTGTCTAGTTCTTGCTCAGGTGTCCTTGTTAAATTTCAAAGGTAAACTTCTGTATTATCTGGTTCTTTCATATTTTGATTTCTGCTCTGCCAGATTCGTTTCCAAGAGTCCTTCATGTCCTTCTATTTTCACCTTTAGTGCGCTGATTAATTTTGCTATTTACCTTCAACTTGAATCCGGAATCGCCGACTATAAGATTTTACTCGCTTATATCACCACTAAAGATAATTGGCCTCCGTACAGACGAACAAACACCAATTATCCAACACAAACACTAAATTATGCAGGCGAATTTGAATATGATTATGATGTTGATTTGAAAACGGACATTTTCTTTAACGGTAATGAATGAGGTCAAACCATTTTGCTGTCGTGTGGATGCACACACGTACGTCAGCATATTGAAAAACACACAATAATGCTATGGTTTTCCAAAGGGCGTTCGCAAACATTAGAGCAGCTTCAACACGGGTCCATGAAAGAGAGCAGAGCAAATACTAATTCATATCAGAGGAAATCGTACGGATAGATTGCCGCTGATGATCTTTCCCTTTGCTGAAAAGCAAACTGTATTTTTTGATGTCATGAACACTTTTTTTTTCTCTCTTTTTTAGACCTATGGCCATTTTGATCATCATGACAATGGCGCCATCGCGGCTGTAGGTAGTTGCTGGTTGTTAGCGCTTTTGTGCTATAAAAGTGCACGGACGGACGAATGTTCAGTGATGGATGCATAACAAACTTCTTTTTATTACTATTACTATATTATTAGTAGTAGTAGTAGTAGTAGTGCAAACTAGCACAAGAGTGAAGTTGACAAAGCTGTATGGACAGCTAATTAAGAAAAATCCATAAAGTCCCAATATACCAATACAAGTATTTATTACTTGTAATGGTACTGGGACTTTATGGACACCCTGTATACACACACACACACATACATATATATATATATATATATATATATATATATATATATATATATATACATATACAGTCCGCCCAAAACGGTTGAGTCATGTAGTGGAACACCCAGTCATAAGTACTGGGCTTTAAGCATTGAAGTAAGTACAGTTCGAGCTAAACCTTATATACATAAATCACATTTACATTAATATAAAAAAAAAACAATTACTAAATGAAAGAAAAGGAGTGATACCCTCTCCTACAGGAACACACACTCGTCTGAGGTTGAATAATCGTAATAACAATAACTTAACAACACATACATGGCAACAGAAATAATAATGATTAAATAGCAGTGGTAACAACACGTTTGGATAACGTAAGGTGTAAGGACATATAGAACACCCAGCAATAAACGTAAAGGTATATAATTGTCGACGAAGTCTCCTCACGAGACTAACAATAATCCTCATCTGGGAATTTGAACCGCCAGGCCAATACTTTATCCATTCAGGCTTGAAAGCCAATGAGCAAATCGTTAGCGAGGTGATTCACAGGTCGGCGTAACAAGATGGCGGTGATCAAACCCCAAAGAAGTTACTGTTCTATGCAACTGAGAGGCTGAAGCCTTATAGTATGGTGCTTCAGGCCAGTGGCTCAGCTCCTAAGGAGATGAATGCTAAATAATAGTCTTCGTGAGCTTTCATTTATTGTCAAAAAAGGAAAAGTCCAGCCTTTCGGTTTGAAATGGACGCGAACAAACGAATAAAACACAAAATACTCCTCTTATATATATATATATATATATATATATACTATATATATATATATATATATATATATAAAGTGCTAGAAGGATTTATATTTCCAAATACGAGTGACCAACAAACAGACAGATCTTTGGCGCTAATACGAGCATTATATATAATAAAAAAAAAAACTACCGCATTATCAAAATAATAAAGTTATTGGTAATTGTGTCATGTTTTATGAACTCAAAATAGCCGTTCGTAGATATGAAATAACTGATTGTTTCAGATCAAATTGGTGTTACAGCAATAGAGTAAACTGATAAATTGCGCTCTATGAAAAATAATGTTACTGAACTTTTATACAGAACATACACACTTGCAAAAGCTTCCACGCGTTAAAAAATATCTATAATCGATTCTACCTCCTCGAGGCAGGGCCAGAAGTTCACGTTTTCTACGCAATTGCCTTCACCAGTGATAACTGTGTCGAAGTATTTATGAATAAAAAAAATAAAGGATTCAAGGAACTGTTGGTAACACTTTTGGAACAATCTGAAAATTGGAAGATGAGGATAAAGGACGGAGAGAGAGAGAGAGAGAGAGAGAGAGAGAGAGAGAGAGAGAGAGAGAGAGAGAGAGAGGAACTTGATAAATTGGAAGATGAAGATAAAAGGCAGAGAGAGAGAGAGAGAGAGAGAGAGAGATAGAGGCAACTTATCAACCAAGTTGCAGGCCTTTATCTAGCCCTATTTCGTTGTCTCTCAATCCATTATCTGATTGGTCGGAAGCCTAAGAACATTTTCTTTGTCCAAACGACAGGGATTTCTTTGCTGCGCAAAAATAGAACGAAAAGTAATTTAGTCACAATCATTGGTAACCGACGGAACAGTGCCAAACCGTAGAGACTTATTGTACTCAATCATTGTTGTACAGGTGTCCATAAAGTCCCAGTACCATTATAAGGTATAAATACTTGTAATAGTACTGAGACTTTATGGACACTCTGTATTTGATCTTTTCTTAATTAGTAGTACTTTTTTTGGCACTTTTATACAGCAGTTAGCAAAACCATAGCAGTGACAAATACCATGAGAAACTATATCGACTTTTTCACGAGTTTGCTCCCTGCTGCTGCCAACACGGAACTAGAGGAATTCATTTCTGGTGATCAGTTTCATTCATCGATATGATGTGGTTCGGATCCCACAGTAAGCTGTAGGTCCCGTTGCTGAGTAACCAATTGGTTCCTATAGCAGATTCACATCAACCTTGCATTTGATGTCTAGGCCAGTTCCTTACAACGCTCCTGATTGGCTGTTGAAAAGCCAATCACAGGGCTGGAAACTCTCAGTCTCTCTCTCTCGAGAGTTCATATGGGCAGGATCTGTTTCACCTCTCCTGAAGGATACGTCTTTCAGGAGAGGTGGAGCTGTTGTGGTAGTTTTTATTTGTTATGAAGTCTTTTTCTTTTTGTAGTTTTGGTCTGTATTTGTTTCTCTTTTAGTTTTGTCATCTACACCGCGTTGAGTTTGAATCTCTCATAGGAACTTATTAGAATACTTGATTGTTCTGGACGTCTTGCTGAATTCTCATTTCATTTCATTCAATTCCTTTTCCTTTAATTCACTTTCTCAGGAGGCTTTTGACGTGAATTCGTTTCCTTTGGATTCTGGGCAAGTTAACACCACGTTTCTCTTTCTTAATTATTTTGTAAACACACAATAATTCACTGGTCAATCACACACAAATGACCACGGAGGGTAAACGGAGTATAACCCGACGCAAGTTCTGCGTTGAGAGGTGAGTTCCTTACTAAACTTTTCTTTCGATTCAACTGAGGTCTGGACCTATTCTTTCAATTCTTGCTCCACCTTCTTTTCTACTGGAGAACACCTTTAATTCTTCGTAATTGGATAATCTTGTCTGCCTACTACTTCCAGTGACACCCTTTGACGAATCAGGGTGTATGCTGTGAGCAGTCGTTACCACCCCCTGGTTATCGTTGTTCAGGTCGGAGATTGCTTGCATCATCGAATTTTGTTGTGTCGCTGGCATTGGTTTTATGGGTCTCACTTTTCAAACATCCTGGTTTGTGTTACGTTTCTACCTCTTCATCTACCATAACTCTACTAGTAGATTTTCCTAGCTAATATATTCCCTACATAACTATTCTTCTGCCTTTACATGTAAAGCATGTAAAGGCAGAACATACATTCTACCTATGTGAACTCTCTCGAGAGACTGAGAGTTTCCAGCCCTGTGATTGGCTTACAACAGCCAATCAGGAGCGTCGGAAGGGACTGGCCTAGACATCAAATGCACGGTTGATGTGAATCTCTACTACAGCCACGTATAAAAAGCCCTAAGAGAGCTGTTAATCAGCTGAGTGGTCTAAGTTAAACTGAGGTATACTTAACTCATTAAAAGTCAGTTCGTTTGTTACGAGTGCTATTTTTATTACTCTCTTCGTTATGTTTGCGGGTTCTTATTCTCTCTTCTTCTTCTGGTTCTCTTCGTGGCTACAGGTAATGCTTGGAAGGTTATTTGTTATATGGGCTAACCTTCCATTATCGCTTGCGATGAGTTTCTTTTCTCATAGGAACATTGTAGATTATTTATTTCGTTTTAGCCATGTCTCTCAGGAGGGCTTGTTTCATGGCGTGGATACATTCCACGGATTCTGGGCAAGTTAAACACCACTTAATTAATTTGCTTATAATTAGAATAAAGTATAAGTTTCACAATACAACACTACACTACACTGGAACAAAGGGAGAAGGGATACAGCCTCCCCGTATAAGGCCTTGTTCTTAACTAACTTTCTCTGGGAGCTCAAATGGAGTTTGAACCTAACTGATTCAATTAGCTCCTCCTTAACTACTCTCTAAGACACATCCTACTTCTTCTTGAGTGGCTTTCCTTACTTCCGGTGCCAACGGAAGTCAGGAAATCGAGTACCAATGTTTGGTCTCGTTTTCGAAACTGCTTTTCTTGCAGTCTGATACTGCAGCACATCTACTCTCTTTTCTACCTTAACTTCTGGTAGATTCTTCATCACTCTAGCCCTCACTATATATTTTTCTACATGGTTTTTCCTAACTATTGTCCCTACCTATTCTCTGGACAGACTCGTGTTTCCTAATGCGTTTTCCTTTTCTGTTTCAGTATAAGAGCAGCACCAGCCTCCTCCATCTGCAGCTGATGGGCACGAGCGTCATTCTGTCTCTGGTCTTCATCTTCTTCTCGACGCCTCCTTTTCTTCAGGTAAGACTTAGCTTGTGGTACGGGCCGTGTTTGTGATATGTCACTGTATGGGGAATAGTGCCGTCGGAATAAAATCAGTGAATGAAATTATGTAACAGTTGTTATAAATCTCTTCAATATTAATTTTTCTCTGTCTTTTTGCAGTTCTTATTTTAGCGTTCTTTTTTAAGGTCAATTTTGTTTCTAAATTCATGTTCATCCAAAGTCTCAGGATTCTTGTTTCTCTTTCGCTCGCAGGGAAAATGGCTTGCTGGAGACGACAGCATTCTCAGGCAATCTCTCACCACATTGGCGCCTTGGACTAGCCCGGACTGGGAGTCAGACGAAGGCGCCAATAGCACAGATGGCTTCAGCACTACAGTGGCCTCAGTGGAGTCTCCTTATTCCTGGATCCTTGAAGAGGACGCGAATAACACTACCAATTTCACTTTGGGTTACCAGACCACTTTAGAATCGGTCAATAGCAGTGTCGATAGAAATGATAGCGTTATTATAAGTAGGCCTAAGACTATTACTTTACATGCAGACTTATTGTGTCGATTATATGGTTTTCTTTTCATTATGTTTCACACGATAGCTGTGTGGGTGGTTATAGGTCTCCACTGCGACAAATACTGTGCCATTGCTACCCCACTTCGCTACAACCAACTTGTGACGAGGCATCGCATCGCAGCTTTCTCAGTTCTGGTTTGGTTCTTGGGGGTGGGGTTGGCCTTCCCGCCGCTAGTAGGTCCTTACACTTACTCTTTCGCAGGGGGAGTTTGCCTTCCTGTGTGGCACAGGCTCGATGCAGTTGCCTACACTTGGACTCTCGCAACACTCTGCATCATCTTGCCATTCATCATTATCATCATTGTTAACGGGCGCATCATCATTATTGCTAGGCATCACCAGCACCGAATTTTCTCAGCTATATTCGAAGTCATGATGTCAGCGCAGGCAACCGTAACTCATCAAAAGAATCCATTTGACGTTCCGAAGAAGAAAAGGAAATCTGTGTGGACAGTATTAGAGCAAATAGCAGCATTTGTAATATGTTATTTCCCTTTCTTTGTCACGATCATCTGGGAATCATTCTACCGAAGAAGAGTCAACCAGTATCTCCTTTTGCTGGATGTTATCTTCTTAATCTTAGCACCGGTCATCAATTCATTCATCTACGGGATCAAATGTAAGAATATCAGAAAAGCATTTCGAAACTACCTCAGGAAAAAGCTTTACAAGACGGAAGTAAAGCATGAGATTCAGGCCCGCATTCCTTCAGCAACTAATTCTCGGAGGCCCTCGATATCTTCCACCCTCGCGATGCCCATCCTCCAAAAATCTCTTCAGAGGCGAATGTCTGACTACCTTCTCCAGGACCAAATGAACCAGCCAAAGTTGTTGAGAAGGTCGTCGGATATGTCCTGGCATCCTCTGGAGGATGGAACACCATCTCCTACACGCCTAAGGAAGCCTATAGATACAAAGGCCCCACAGCGTCGAGTCATCACCAGTGGGCTCTCATTCCCCAGCCAGTGATACTAATTTCCTGACTGTGCCCACGTTCGAGGCTGCCAGGTCTTACTACCTCGGACAGCAGCGTGTGCGTCTCTCCATCTCATCTCTAGACTCAGATATGAGTTTCTCTGTTCGGGAGTCTCGCACAGAGGAGGAAAATCTAACGAGTACGTCATCGCCCGACAACCCGTCCCGTAATGTTCCTACAGCCAATGGACACAATAAAGACCATGATGCCCTATCTCCATCAACTCTTCACCTGGGGATGCCTGAGATATCAAACGCCAATAGATCAAAATCCTTAGAGCTGCCTTTGGTTAGCTGCCATGACTCCTCCATGAAGCCAAATGGCGACGCTAATCCAGAGAACAAGCATCAAGCTGACTGTCAAACACCACTTTTGTGCAAAACCTTTGAGCAGCCCAAGAGAAGCGCAAGTTTGACTTCATCTTCACCCTACGTATTACGCACCTTAGAAGCAATCCTGTCCGTAAGAATATCACAATCTCTTCTGAGGCGTGGCTCTGGCTGGGGAGGTTCGCTTGGAAGCATCGAGAGGCTCTCCAAATTTCTCCGAGAAAGTCGAAAGAAGCGTTCAGCCAGCCAATCAAACTCATCCTATTTTCCAATTACACTCTGCAGCTGATGGACAACACAACCGTACAACAGCAGGAGTCCGACAACAAAATAGACGACGGTAACGCTTGTCCTGAAAATGGCGACCTTGGTGTTCTGACATTCATCAACGCCCCTTGCCCAATGGGGTCCTTGTGTAGGTGTCTGTAACAAGGAAGCCCCCAGGGAAATGGAATCTACCCTTACAGTCACCTAACAAAATCTGTCTTTATGTGGAATCCTCTACTACCTGAAGCATTCATCAAAATAATCTATCTATCTGTCGTTTATTCCACAACGTGGAATCCATAATAACTGCATATAAACGTTACTACCCTAGCATTCATCAAAATAATCTCTCTCTCTTCTTCTTCTTCTTCTTCTTCTTCTTCTTCTTCTTCTTCTTCTTCTTCTTCTTCTTCTTAGACGCAATATATAAGCAATGATGATGTACCTACCACTCACAATCTCTTATATTTGTAACATTAGAAGTTGGTTTCGCAGTATTTTATAAATTTCAGTCCATAATCCTTTTTTATAAGGAGATTATATTTTCTATGGAGATAGATAGAAGAAAATAAACATTTTGAGTTAGTTTTATGGTCTGTAAAGTTAGTGATATAGCCGAGGAGAAGATAGACAAATGGAGATGTGTGAGAGTGAGAGTTCAACTATCACGTGCGTGATGATGATCTAGCTGTGTCTTTATTGTTTAGCTTAGCTGCCCTGTTAACCAGTAGCAGGCTCACAAAGTATCATGTAATACGTGGAATGACCAGAATATAAAATGTGATAATAAATGGATATAATTCAAGTATAACGTGTTTGTATTCCTGCTATATATATGTATATATATCCTTAACAATCCACGGTATAAGGTGAGTGAAACTGGGAACTTTGAAGAAGTAACTTACGTAGTTTAGTTATACACTCTCAAGTTCACACAGTGTGAACTTGAGAATGTAGAAATAAACTACGAAAGTACTTGTTCAAGTCCCCAAGTTTCACTCACCTTCCACCGTGGATAAGTCTCATGCACGTGTTTCCTTCGTTACTACATTAAATGTATATATACGTATATATAAAAACTGACCTAGTGCAGAGGTAGCCTGTCTAAAAGAAATGAAACGAAGACTATGACCAATGGCCACCATAACGATGAACACCCAGTATGTATTAAGAACCATAAGCCTAATGATTAGGTGGGAAAGATCGTGATTGACAGCGATCACGATTCATACGATCTTACTGTGGCTTTCTTCAGCTGCAGAATACGAAGCATGAGCAAAAGGGAGGATAAAATGCGATGATTTAATCCATGCTGAAACGTCATGTTCATTTATTGCAAATGAGCACGAATAAGGTTGTTAAATTCGTCTCACAAGAGTCGCCCAGAATCTTCGTCTGAAGAGATTAGGGAAAAATTTAGTATTGATTGATCCCTATAAAATTCCCATTTTGGTTCTTGGTATGCATTCAGCATACTTAAAATTAAACTAAACTTTACAGTCATATCATTGAAAAAGAAACCCACAAAATCACTTTGTAACAAATTGTTTACTTCTAAGTATTTACATTTAGTTTTTTACTACACACTCGAGTACTTTCAGGCCCTATCTGTGGCACATTTTCAAGAGATGTTTGGGATGTTAGCCTGGGTCAAGGCCCAGCAGTCTTCTGGAACTTCTTCTTGTTGAGCTGCCATTTATGTGATGGCTGTTCTGGTTTCCTTGAGAGTTGCCAATCCCCTCTTGTCGCTCTGATATCCTGAGCTGATGGTCAATGGGATTCACTCTTGTGGTAAGGGTGTGGTCACCAAAAGTCTGTTTGGGCAGGAAACCTAATCTCCAGGTCAGCAGGGTCAATCTTAGCTTCTTTTAAAATCAAAGCTCGGCTTATGGGATCTTCTGAGGTAAAACATTTGGTTCCTTCTATTACTTTAATCTCTCTGATGAGTGCAAAAAAGAACCTTCTACTACCCTCCTGTAACTAATTTTGTTGCTTTTGTAATAAGCCCTACTGTTTTTTGAAATCCATCCTATGGTCATTTTTCCCAACAATGCCTAGCTATAGCACTCCCCTGAGAGTTAAGTTGTACTGCCCTTCTATGTTCTTGGATTCTAGTCCTTATTCCCCTACCTGATTTCCCCACATATCTGTCTCCACAATTGTTGCAATTGATTTTGTATCTCCCGCCTACATCATCGTTATTACTGTCTTCTCCTTCCAATTTATTTTACATACTTTGTTTTTACGGTATTATCAAAGGTATATACAAATTATATTTACTTTCTTTCATTTTTGAAGTGATTTGTTTCATTTTAGGCATAAAAGGGAGGGCAACTATTTTCTTGTTTTCTTTATTCCATGTACTCACTACATTTGCTCTGTAAAAATTTTTTTTCTAGCTTTGTTTGAGTGCCCTTTTTCTGAACCATTCCGGGTATGCTAATGCATCGAAGCTTTTACCGATGTACTTTATTTCTTGTTATATCTTACAAGGGTCACACGTTCTCATTGCCCTAAGAAATAACCTGTTAGAACCCCTATTTTTATATCATGACTGTGAAAAGAGAAGAAATGAATATATGAGTTTGTATGTGTGGGCTTTCTATGTGTGCTGATTCATATCCTGTTTCTTTTCTTTCTATGAGTATGTCTAAAAGCGGGCAGTTTATTATTGTTACTTTTCTCTAAAGTGAACTGGATATTGTTATCAAACTTATTGAGTTCATCTAGAAAGGTTTTCTATTTCATTTTCATCACCTGGCAGAATAGCAAAAATATCATCCACATATCTCCCCACCATCCTTTCAGTTTTAAGTTAGGGACATTAACATTAGGAACTAGATTAGTTTCGAAATATTCCATATAGATGTTAGCGAGTAGTAGTTGATAATGAGGACCCCATTGCTACTCCATATTTCTGTTTGTAAACTTGTCCCTCAAACGTGAAATAAGTATCACTGACACAATTTAATCAACTCAAGGAAGACGCCTATTTCGATGTTTGGATTGGAAATACCCTCATTATGTTAATCTGAAGGAATTCTAATACTTTATCTAAGGGGACATTGGTGAATAATGCTACTACATCAAAACACTAACCATGTGTCCCTTTATATTCTTTTTCTTAACTTTGTCTATGAAATCTACTGAATGTTTAATATGGGTTCTGAAAATATACCTAAGTATATTCCTAGTTCTCCAGCTAACCACACAGCTAAGTTTTTGTTAGGAGATTTTCCTACTAGAAACAATAGGGCGTAGTGGGCAGCCCTCCTTGTGTATTTTGGGGCTGCCTATATATATATATATATATATATATATATATATATATATATATATGCAAGTTCAGGTAATTTACTTGAGAATAATTTATTGCATAGCATGTCCTTCCCATTACTAGTCTACTGATTATTTTCTTCACATTCTGATTAAAGGTATTCTGAAACTTTTGAATTGTTGGAGGATTCTCTATTTTAGCATAAGTAGTTTCATCATCTAGTAGCCTGTACATTTTTGGAACCCTATATTTCTGAAAACTATTTCATGATAAAACAATGCTACCCCCCCCTTTGTCAGCTTTCATGATTCTAATATCTTTGTAGCTTTTTTAATCCCTTCAGAACGTACTAAATCTCCTTGGCAAGATATCTCCAAGTTTGCTTTCATTACTCCCTACCTCACTCCTCTGAGAAAAGGAGCTAAAAATCATTGTGATGTTCACATTAAGGTAGTTTAATCTTGCTGTTGAATTCTATGTTAATATTGTTGTAGTCCCTGCACAGAAATTTAATCCAAGCCCTACTGCTGCTGTTTCATCCCTAGTCAATAATCTACTTGAGATATTCTTTATATTATCCATATTGCTAAATTTTATCCAAACCGAATTGCTGAATAACTCTCAAATTTATTTTTAATGTTGACCATATTACGATTAGTATCAAAGTTTACTCTACTGTTGACCTGCCCAACAACTTTTTTGTACCACTCACCCCTTATCGTCTCTTGAAGTGTGTGTAGTACCTTACACCAGCAAATGCAGCTTCTTTCTTCTACCCTAAGCTCTTGCAACTGATCCTTGATGTATCCTTCTGAAAACTGTTGAATTACATCGGTAAAAGCTTCGATGCATTAGCATACCCGGAATGGTTCAGAAAAAGGGCACTCAACAAAGCTAGAAATTTTTTTACAGAGCAAATGTAGAGAGTACATGGAATAAAGAAAACAAGAAAATAGTTGCCCTCCCTTTTATGCCTAAAATGAAACAAATCACTTCAAAAATGAAAGGAAAGTAAATATAAATTTGCATATACCTTTGATAATACCGTAAAAACAAAGTATGTAAAAATAAATTGGAAGGAGAAGACAGTAATACGATGATGTAGCGGGAGTATACAAAATCAATTGCAACAATTGTGGAGACAGATAATGTGGGAAATCAGGTAGGGGAATAAGGACTAGAATCCAAGAATATAGAAGGGCAGTACAACTTAACTCTCAGGGGAGTGCTATAGCTAGGCATTGTTGGGAAAATGACCATAGGATGGATTTCAAAAACAGTAGGCTTATATACAAAAGCAACAAAATTAGTTACAGGAGGGTAGTAGATGGTGCACTCATCAGAGAGATTAAAGTAGTAGAAGAAACAAAGGTTTTACCTCAGAAAATCCCATAAGCCGAGCTTTGATATTAAAAAGTTAAGCTAACCTGGAGATTAGGTTTCCTGCCCAACAGACTTTTGGTGACCACACCCTTACCACAAGAGTGAATCCCATTGACCATCAGCTCAGGATATCAGAGCGACAAGAGGGATTGGCAACTCTCAAGGAAACCAGAACAGGCATCACATAAATGACAGCTCAACGAGAGGAAGTTCCAGAAGACTGCTGGGCCTTGACCCAGGCTAACATCCCAAACATCTCTTGAAAATGGGCCACAGATAGGGCCTGAAAGTACTCGAGTGTGTAGTAAAACTAAATGTAAATACTTAGAAGTAAACAGGTTACAAAGTGATTTTGTGGGTTTCTTTTTCAATCTTCAGAAGAAAACGGAAAGAAGTTTTTGTTTGGTTAGTCATATTATTTCCAGCATAAAACGAGAATGAATCTCGGTAATTAGAATAAAAGACAAAATTGATGAAACAGCTCATGGAAAAATGTCTAAAACTACAACGAAGATTATACATAATAGCCTTTCCTCAAAACAAAAAGTAACCAGACTTTAAAGCAAATACAAGTAATCACATCTGATTGGATTTCTAGAAGATCGATATAAAACGTAAAATTGATAATTAATGGGATATCTCCAGCTGACCTTACCGAAATAGACCTTCATTACAGGTTTTAATAGTAAACTGATATCCATTAATGAAGATGTCGGCATTTATCAGCATTTCCTACAGTTACGCGGATATTTTTTTAACAACGCCCTCCTTTTTATCGATATAGAATGCTGCGAGTTTTAACTTGACTTTTGCACAGTTATATCCGTAGATTTAATACTTAGTGACTTAAAGGCATTTCTGAATATTTAATGGAACTAATTGCCACATCGAGAACAAATATATTTTACTCATCATTTCATATTTCCTGAAAAATAAACATATTCTTATTCATCATTTCATATTTCCTGAAAAATAAACAAATTTCTTACTCATCATTTTCATATTTCCTGAAAAATAAACATATTTCTTATTCATCATTTCATATTTCCTAAAAAAATAAACATATTCTATTCATCATTTTATATATTTCCTGAAAAATAAGCATATTTCTTATTCATCATTTCATATTTCCTAAAAAAATAAACATATTTCTTATTCATCATTTCATATTTCCTGAAAAATAAACTTGTTTCTGAGTCTGCTTTGTCCTTATTGTTTCTAGAAGAAATCCCCAGAAAGCTTCGCCATGGCAGAACAGAAAATGCATTATGGCAAGTGACCCCGTAACAAAATTTATTCATTAAAACGAATCTATTGAAGGGAATGGAATAAAGAGTGTAGCCCAAAGGCCAAGCGCTGTGACATATGAGGTTATTCAGCACTGGAAAGGAAATCGACAGTAAGTCTGAAAGGTGTAACCGGAGGAAAACCTCAAAGCAGTTGCACTGTGAAATAATTGTTAGGAGAAGGTGGACAGCGAGATGAAAGATAATTAATCTGAATGGAGGTACAGTAAAAGAAATGAAAGGGGTGCGGCTAGGGGCCGATGGGGGGGGACACTGCAAAGAACCTTTAGTAATCTACAGTGCATTCCGCGAGGTGAGGTGATGGAACTCTCACCCACGGGGGCGGATCTGTTGAAGACGTGCTTGTAACAATGCCAGAAATTCCATTAAACTTTCTGAGATCTTTTTCTCTGCTGCTACATAACTAGGTCAGCTCAAAGGTGGTCTTTCATATAAGAGTATTGGAGACAGGGTAGCACTATACACTGAAGCACCATCAGCGCTGTTTGTTACAATAGTAAAAACTTCTATCTGTACCTACTGAGTACCTTTACGCCAAGTATTAATTAAATCCACAGACGGAAGGAATTGGAGATTGTAATTTATCAGATTGCAGAGCCAAGCCCTGCGCCCTAAGGGCCCTTTCACACTATGCGTTTTGCCAACGCAGCGCTATGACGCAGACAGCAGTCGACTTATACATCTTATTGGGTCGTTCACGTCTTGCGTGTGCGTCAAATCGCCGCTGCATTACCGCATAACATGTGCGTGATACCACCTGTCCAGGCTTCTGCGTCAACGCGGAATAATGCGATGGCCAGTGGACCACTATGTTTAAATGGACGCCTTCACATCTTGCGTGTCACACCGCACACTGAACTTCTCTCCAGTGGCACTGGAAAACCCAGGATAAGGCGTAATAACAAATATATATCCTATGAAAATCATTATCTACTGGGAACATGTTGAATTTTCATACTACATATTATGTATTTGTATTCAACTGATGAAATCTTTACGGTATATACTGATACTTTATCATGTGTTTTAAAACTGTAAGTTTGATACAGAGATTGATATGAATTTATAATTTTAACCGACATAGAAAATTCCCACTTCTCTCTCTCTCTCTCTCGTCATTTTGAAGGGCTGAAATCGTATAACAGGATCCAATAAGAACATATTTATTTTGTTAATGAGATAAAATTTATGACTTGCAATATATATTGAATTGCCTAATTAATGAAAAATATATTACTTTTATTTTATGCCTGCATATTTTTATCAATATATTTTCATGGTTATTTAAGACGTAAGAAACTAAGCTCCCGGTTGTAGTTGAACTTGTTCACTGTGCAGCTCTCCTTGAATCTTGAGATGTTTCCCCTGTTTTTTTATATATATATATATATTGAATGTAAATTATATATATAAAAAAATGTAAAAATGAAAATCTCGGATTTGAAACCAAATCGCGGGAAAGCAAAACGGGGCTAAATATGGCAGGGTAGTAACGTCTATAGTGGAGACGAAAGCCAGCGTTGTTGGGATAATAGACTCGAAGATTACAAAAGTCGAATTTGACTATAGTATCTGCATGTCATATTTTGTCAAAGAAGCTTATAGTATATGATACCAGCCACGGCAGTTCCTCTAATGATCTTGAGACATACGGAAGTAAATAAAAAAGTTGTTGCCATACTGTTTTAGATCCTCAAATACGTGGCAAATGCGGCTAATGTCTCTCGCTGTGCATTCAAAGAGTGCACCCAATAGATTTGGCATGTCTCTCTTTTTCCTCCTTAAATGCACTCAATAAAAGTACAATGTACCCTCTCTCTTATCCATTGTGGTTGACCGTACAACCCATCACGACTCTGCTGCATAAACAAATCTCCCGCCACAGACATCACTGAACAAGTCGCGAATGTCGTTGATTGCCGCAGCTGTGTGCGGCAACATTTAAAAAGTCCACCGCAGCTCTGCGGTGCGGCGGACGCATCTATCTGCAGCAACAAAACGCATAGTGTGAAAGGGACCTAACCCTTCCTTTGTATCCCTTGACCGAGAAAAATGTGAAGACAAAGAAAAGGGGTTATTTACGTTTTAGATGTAGTTTTCTTAGACCTATGTAGCTCCTCCGTGATTATGGTATATATATATATATATATTATATATATATATATATATATATATATATATATATATATATATATATGATTATGCAGCCAACGAGCTGAGCTAACCATAATCACGGAGGAGCCACATAGGTCTAAGCAAACTATATCTAAAACCTAAGGTAACACTTTTTTTACTATTGAGACTCTATTTAGGATAGGTCAATGATAGCG
This sequence comes from Macrobrachium nipponense, assembly GCF_015104395.2. NCBI lineage: Eukaryota > Metazoa > Arthropoda > Malacostraca > Decapoda > Palaemonidae > Macrobrachium > Macrobrachium nipponense. The sequence goes on along the minus strand of NC_087218.1, from coordinate 1,169,246 downwards.
AAAATCAAAACCGCGTAGGTCAATTCAACGTGTGCGGCAATTTTTAGTTAAGATAATTGACAATAATCTGCCAGCTTCTCCTAACACGTACCACTTGCTATTCACACACATTTTAACAAACGACGTTTCTTTCCGCCCCTGAGCATCAGGAAATTCGAATTTTGGTATCTAATTTGAATGGCATGTTGTAACTTTAGAGTCTCATTATTTAGAAAAAAACAATGCCGGAAATCCACCTACGAACTTTCAGAAAAATTAAGTATCACGGCCCATCTGTTACCATT
>NC_087218.1:1085387-1168462 GCF_015104395.2 Macrobrachium nipponense | reverse complement strand
TAAAGTGCTTTGCAAAGCTTTCCTTGATTTGCAAGGTGGAACCAGTGCTTGAATTAGAGGCAGCACAAAGACTTATAAATTCCATGAAAAACGAAATCAACATTACAAAAAAAAAAAAAAAAAAAAGTGGCATCAGGTAAAAATATTTACTATAAAAACAATGTTGGTAACAGAATTTATAAAACTGAACGCCCAAACCCCGCCACCGCGCCCCGCCCACCCCTCCCGACCAACCCCCTCCCCCGACATAGATTACCAAATATCCGCACGGTGGAGCTGGTAAACAGCAGACGAAAACCCTGCAGCCACTTCCGAATTTGTAATTCGAAGCCGCAGAATCAGGAGGAAGAATGGCTAATCCTCCGAAAGTACTCTTACTCTCTGATAAGTCTGACTAACACACCTAATGAAAAAAACAGAGAGATTGCAAAGTCAATGGAAGTGTTCTTGTTTGTTTTTTTTTGTATAGTGTTTTTACGTTGCATGGAACCAGCGGTTATTCAGCAACAGGACCAACGGCTTTACGTGGACTTCTGAACCACATTGAGAGTTAAATTCTATCACCAGAAATACACATCTCTAACCCCTCAGTTGAATGCCCGAGAATCGAACTCGCGGCCACCGAGGTGGCAGGCCAAGACCATACCGACCACGCCACTGAGAGGCTTTGGATCACCGCCATGGAAACCGAGCAGTTATAGAAAATGGGACTTATATTGTCTACCTCTTCGATGGCTTTGCTCTAAAGTAAATAATTATAGTAATAAATTATGTGACAAATTGTTACAATTGCGCCTTTTGTAAACATTCGCATATTCAACATAGTCATAATATAAAAAAATTACGAAGTCTTATCTTTGAAATCTATCATATCTTTTCTGCTTTTATTAAACGCCGGTACTGAAATACACCAGAAAACCTTTAGATAAAAGACTATATTTTCACATGTTTTCCTTGGTGTGAATCATCAAATAAAAATACTCTGCCAACAAAACAGAAAGGCAGATAAATAGATATATAAAGGGACAGATAGAGAGAGAGAGAGAGAGAGAGAGGAGAGAGAGAGAGAGAGAGAGAGAGAGAGAGAGTTGGCATCTTGAAAGTAAGAAGACTCCATCCATAAGCTTTTTATGACTAATCATTTTAGTATCTTTAAAATGCCCATTACTCATTAATATCCAAAGAGGTATTTCAACACGCTTCTTTTTTTCGACTTCTCCTCCCTTCTTGTGATAGACACCAGTAGCAAAAACATTATCATCTTCGTTTGAAACTTTTCGATCCATCACGAAATGAAAATTCCTCTCTTCATTTGACTGATTATAAGTATTCATGAAAATGCAGTACACCATTGACTTGTCATTGTAGCAACCAAGAAATTAAAAGACAAACGCGGCTGAAAACCATAAACTCATTCTTGTTCGTATGGTGATTTTACGTTGCGTGGAAACCTCGTGGTTATTCAGCAACGGGACCAACGGCTTTACGTGATTCCGAACCACGTCGAGAGTGAACTTCCATCACCAGAAATACACATCTCTAACCCCTCAGTGAAATGCCCGAGAATCGAACTCGGGCCACCGAGGTAGCACGCCAACATCATACCCACCACGCCACTGAGGCGTACCATATATTCATGGTATTGTAGAGGTGATCAATCTATGGTCACCAGTGTCACGCTCCCTTTATAAAGGTACAAGCGAAGGCGTAAGAAAAAAGATGATAAAAGATAGAAAAAAAATAGCAGTTCTCGTCCTTGGCTTTACTACCTATCGTAGCGTGAGAGCCAGGGTCTCCAGACGAACGACATGTTGCTCATTTACACCGCAAGAAACACGCCAAACCACCTGCCAAATTAGACGTGATAGAAAGCCCTGTTTTATTTTCCTACTTAAGGGTCCCCTTCGGCTTCAGTATTGATGTTTTATGTCTGTGTGTATTTATATATATATATATATATATATATATATATATATATATATATATATATATACTATATATATGTAACCAATGTAGTATGAGGGTAAAAAGGTGAGTGAAAAACTGGGGACTTGGAACAAGTACTTTCGTAGTATATTCTACATTTCACACGTGAACTTGAAAATGTAGAATTTACTACGAAAGTACTTGTTCCACTCCCCTTTGTACCGTGGATTTAAGTATATATATATATATATATATATATATATATATATATATATATATATATATATATATATATATATATAATTATATTCACGACTAAGGGTGAAAGCAGGGAAAAACTGACGGGAGATTTCTAAGCAGTGTCGACGAAGGATCAGGCCAGTTTCAATATTATTATTTTCTTCATTCCGACGTTTCGTAATACATTATTTCCATCTTCTGGGTATCCGTTAATAATGTACCTTTATTTGGCATAACTATGCTTCGATTCCCGGCTTGGCCAACGTGGAATCAGAGGAATTTATTTCTGGTGATTAGAAATTCATTTCTCGATATAGTGTGGTTCAGATCCCACAATAAGCTGTAGTCCCGTTGCTAGGTGACCAATTGGTTCCTAGCCGCGTCTAAATATCTAATCCTTCGGGCCAGCCCTAAAAGAGCTGTTAATCAGCTGAGTGGTCTGGTAAAACTAAGATATACTTAACTTTGGCATAACTATGGCTCAATAGACTTCACATTCACAATGTGTCGGTATATAAGTGTAGTAGATATCATTCCAGTTACCTGTCCTAATCACAACAGGGTAATAATATTACAAATCGTTGAGGATACGCGTCACAATAAACTAACTGCTGGAAACTAAATTTTAAGTATTAGAATATTTTGTCGTGAGAACGTTATTCACGGCATTTTGGCAGAACCAAACAGAATATAGGAAATAATTTTGAAATCCCGTTAGACTGCTGGATATGGGCAAAACTAGTTTGTTTGTATGGTGTTTTTACGTTGCATGGAACCAGTGGTTATTCAGCAACGGGACCAACTGCTTTACGTGACTTCCGAAACCACGTCGAAAGTGACTTCTATCACCAGAAATACATATCTCTGACCGCTCAGTGGAATGCCCGAAAATAGAAACTCGCGGCCACCGAGGTGGTAGTCCGAGACCAAACCAGACCACGCCACTGAGGCGCTAAAACTAGTGTAAAGACTGGTTTTGACAATTTTCTAAGAAGAAACACAGGAGCACGGACTGTTAAGACTAACTCGGTCAAACGGAGACAACAACTATATAAATGCATTACTTACATTGCTATAAGGAAATTCCTCATTGAAGAGCGTATAAATCTCATTAAACGACATTACGAAAGGAATTCAAGAACACGCAAAAATGGAGGAATGCGTTAAAGGAGAACATTTTCCTTCGTTCCCTCTCGGTAAAGAAACAGGTGGGAGTAGGTCTAAGGAGCTGAGTAGTTTACAGACAGTCAAGTACAGTAATAAATACAGAGAAGCTGCTAACAAAACTCCGCGAGAGGCTTTTGCAATGCTTTATATACTGAATCATCCTGTAATAAAGAAACAACGGATTGTTTTCTAACATGCGAAAAAAAAAAAAAAAAAAAAATAGCACAGACATTCAAGACAATGAAATTATTTAGCCAGTGAAGTATGGGATGTTGTAAAAGACGAGATTAAATCCAGCCAGAAAAAGTTTCGGAACATCATTTCTGTTCCAGAAAAAGTTCTGGAACATCATTAAAGGGGATCTAACTTAAGTTCTACAACAGTGTTCGACATCAAGCTTATAAATGAAAACGAACTCTTACTTAGGGCTCATCAAATTGGTGGGACAGAAGGGAGACTTGCCAAGCATTGAAAATTGGGGACCCATTTCCATGTTTAAATACTGACTATAAAATGTTTACAGAGTTAATGAAAAGCAAGGTCTAAAGAATACCTTGATAAAAGTAGATTATCTGCCCTGAGCAGCTGTGCGTAGGTAGCGGGAAATCCATAGCGCAGTGCAGTGATCTAAATATTATATTAGTAAATAAATAATCGACTTGAAGGTGACTTAACTAGTTTTTTTTACTTTTTTTTAGCTGATAGGGAAGATGGGTGAAATTAAAGAGTTTAAATCGGTGCAAAGCTTGTTTGTATGGTGTTTTTACGTTGCATGGAATCAGTGGTTATTCAGCAATGGGACCAATGGTTTTACGTGACTTCCGAACCACACTGAGTGAATTTCTATCACCAGAAATACTCATCTCTGACACCTCAATGGAATGCCCGAGGAATCGAACTCGTGGCCACCGGATTGGTGCGAAGCGTTCGATCGGGGTGAACATGGACTTTGTATTTCTAATCTTGAGTAAATGTGGGATACCAAACGAGTTTGTGGATATTGTAAAAGCTTTGTATAACGGCTGTCAGAGTATGGTAATTATTTTAGGCAAAATATAGGACGATAAAATATAATATAAATGTTAAAGGGTTAACAATACCAAACGATAAGGAATAAAAATTGCAAGCTTCTTTACTTTATTGTTACGAGGAAATTCAAGCTTTTGAAGAGGCAGCTGGTTCGAAATTAGATAAACAGAAAACAAAAATGTTGAGTATTGTTGAATGGAGTACGAAGAACGTTTGGTCACTTTCTCGGTTACATTTGAGTATAACCTTTTTTTAATGACTGCCACAGATGCACGAACATACAATTAGGATGGATAACGGACATTTTCAGTCTTATGCTTATTGTTTGTATGATGTTTTAACGTTGCATGGAACCAGTGGTTATTTAGCAATGGGACCAACGGCTTTACGTGACTTCCGAACCTCGTCGAGAGTGAACTTCTATCATTATAAACACACATCTCTGACACCTGAATGGAATGCTCGAGAATCGAACTCGCAGCCACTGAGGTAGCAGGCCAAGACCAAACCGACCACGCCACTGAGGCGCTCAGTCTTTTATTTAGTTAAGGTTTTTATGGTAGTCCTGACGGGCTTGTACTAAACACGCCGCAAAGGTGGATACAGAAAAGGGTTAAAGCAAAACCCTTTGAGGGTAACTAACTACCTAGGAAAGATCTAAGAAAAGCGATGGCTTTGAGCCGTCTGTCATAGTAACTGAACAGACGTCTACGAGCATAAAAGACGTTGTTAGTGTTGAATCACCATCACCTTTCTCATTAACGCCCATCAGAGTGACGCCTGCTCTCTCTCTCTCTCTCTCTCTCTCTCTCTCTCTCTCTCACTCTCTCTCAAACACACATCGCATTGCTACGGTTTCTCACTGGTCTCTTTGGGGCAGTCATTTTCATAAGTGATCTTCAGAGTAAAATTCAGAAAACAGTTTTTTTTTAACAATTTGTCATACATTAACATTGTTTTCTATTACGCAATAGGATGCTGATCCTCAAGACACCTGAAGTTCTTTCTAACCTTATTCGTACTGATCACTGGCGAGGTCATATTATGATAACGCAAAAATAAAGGATTATATTCATAACCGCATTTTTGTTACAGCCCTAGCGAAACTCGCAAAAACTTGCTATTATATAATCGATCTTGACCTATTTCATGTATAAACAAAAAAAGCAAACGAGACGGGAGGCAATCAAGAAACACGATTTTTTTTTTTTTTTTATTTTCTAACAAAAGTTTGGACGGTTTATTGTTTTGGGGGCCACAAAAAGCTAATGTTTGCTGGAGAAAGTAAAGTGTCTTTGTAAAGGGACAGAAAAATCTCTATGATTATTATTAGAATGGAAATGTAAAAAAAAATAAGTAATTGTGCATGTTAAACACTACAGAAAAATTATTTCTAATAAAATATAACGTATTTATTTTAGTTTTTAGTTGGTGAAACAACACTATTTGACCCTAGATTTTAGCACGCTTTAATTTACGTTAAAAGTTAGGAATATAATGTTTACATTATATTCCTATATCGTTAGGGGAAAATCTTGCACGCGTCCCAAGTAACGCTGCATGTCGAATCACGCCTTGTTCAGCGGGCAAAAAAACATCGGCGGAGAAACTGCACCAGCTCCCAAGAAGAAAGATGCTGACTTGATGGTAATGAAATCAAGTTATCTCGGTAAATTACGCTCATTCGATGCAATCTACATAAGGTTCAAAATCATTCGACGGTGCTCAAGATGAAATGCAGCAACACATCATGATGATGATTTGTTTGTCTTTTTGTAAGGTGTTTCTATGCTGCATGGAACCAGTGGTTGTTCAGCAACGGGACCAACGGCTTTACGTGACTTCCGAACTACATCGAGAGTGAGCTTCTATCACCAGAAATATTACATCTTCTGACCCCCTCAATAAAATAGGCCCCAATAATCGAACTCTCTGCCACCGAGATGATGATGGAAGACCTGTTTGAAAATAGACTGTGAAAAACTTAGGAACATACAGCCAGGATTAAGTTTGGACCTAAGACAAAATGTAAAAGATCAGTAAATACATCATTCATTTAATTAATGAAAGGCGAAGTTTTCACTTTGACAGAAACACGAGCAACAAAACGGTTATCATTTATATCTGGATTATACAAAAACAAATTTTCCTAAACTTTTCTAAAGATATGAAAACTTATTCGTCATCAGATGAAGTGTCTTAACTTGAAAAGTAGATTCTTTTTTATTCGAGTAAAAAAAACAGAAAAAGAGAAACTTTTACACCTGAAGGTGGAATATTCAACTTGAACGGACAAAAGATGGCGGAGGTAAAAGATAACTAAAATGAATAAACTTCGTAGTTTGAACCAGAATGGAATGGCATGGAATACAGAGTTTAGGCCAAAGGTCAAGGACTGCCGTAAAGAGAGAGAGAGAGAGAGAGAGAGAGAGAGAGAGGACGAGAGAGACAAAAAACTGGGTATAATTGCGGGGAAACTACTATCACTATCATAATGTTTTGTGTGTTTCTCTATTCATACCACACCAAAATTTCGATTTTACTGGTCTAACGCCTGTAATAGGATGCAATTCTTGTACCGTACTGAATTCAGTGGAATGAGAAGCATTAATGTAAAGTAACGAACTATGCTTATTTTTCATACTCACACGGTTTTTTTTTTTTTTTTTTTTAGATCTTTATTTTCATACTCATAGCTATTTTGAGATAGGATCCAAAATAGGACCTTATTTGTATATCTTTATTTTCATACTCATACCTATTTTTGAGATAGGATCCAAAATAGGACTCACTTGTATATCTTTATTTTCATACTCATCTATTTATGAGGTAGGATCCAAATAGGACTTTACTTGTATATCTTTATTTTCAAACTCATAGCTATTTTGAGATAGGATCAAAAATAGGACGTTACTTGTATATCTTTATTTTAAAACTCATAGCTATTTTGAGATAGGATCCAAAATAGGACTTCACTTGATATCTTTATTTTCATACTCATAGCTATTTTTGAGATAGGATCCAAAATAGGACTTCACTTGTATATCTTTATTTTAAAACTCATAGCTATTTTTGAGATAGGATCCAAAATAGGACTTTACTTGTATATCTTTATTTTCCCTACTCATACCTATTTTTGAGATAGGATCCAAAATAGGATTTTATTTATTTATATGGGAAAATTGGAAATTTTGCAGTCGCTTGGAGCAGACCAAAACTCTAAGATATGTAGATTTTTTATTTTTTGACAGTGATAATCGATCGTAGTTGGACTAGTCGCATCCTCTTCCTATGTTAGCAAAGGAATAACCAAGGCGTTCGGAAAGATAAAACCAGCGGTACGGCGGCGTTCTTGTCAACTAAATAAATAAACGGTGGTTGACTCTAGAGGACTTTCCGAGTAGATTCATTCTATTGGTCAGAAGTTGGTTTTTCACTGCCTGGAATTTGTCGACAGAATTCCTGTATAGTGCCGTCAGTGTTCTGTATTAAACAGAGTTTATTGCGTTTGTCAAGTTAATGTACATAATTTGCAACGGACAAGGGACATTTTGCTTCCATGACAAGCTTATAAGTTTCTAGAGCAACTCTTTAGAATATCTTTTCAAAAATTATTACACCTGCTACGATTTGCCAATCATAAATGTAAACAAACCCTGAAACTCCTCCTTCGTCCAAAACAAAACTAGAATACTTGGGCCATAACGACCAAGGAGAAGGAATACAAGGTGAATGAAAAGGTACTGAGGCGGCTAGGCAATTCATTCATAGATTCTCGGTCATTAGAAACTTATGGAAAGCTTACAGAAAACCCCACCAGATGTGTCTGTATGTACCGTGCTAACGAATGAGATTTATTACTGCGACTTTTGAAGTTCGTTGAAAACAGACTTTGTCGCAATTTGTAGAGGTGCAAATCGCAGTAATTACAGATCATTTCCATTTTCGTCCAGTGATCACAAGGGTTGGGATATTGAAAATGGGGTTTGATGACTTACACAACTTCCTTGACGCCATTAGGAATGCTCCACCTTGGCTATTGTGCATACAGAGTGGCAATTAAGGTACTTGTAATGCATGTATCTTACAAATATCCCTCCAGTTGAGTTTCAATGCTAGAATATTTCCACTGAAGTCTTCTGTTGACATTCTAAATGACTTATCTCTTGGGGAATATATAAGTCGTTTAAATTTTTATTTTTATCCTAATTCACCAGATATGTCCGGAATCCCGGCAAAAATTGTTATCCAAATTCACCAGGACATGTCCGGAATCTTGGACAATGGCGCCTATATCTATGGCTCACACATAAGACCCACGAAAGCACCTCACAGGGTCCAGACCACAACCTAAACTGAGATGTCAGGGGCTCCCCAGCCTCATAGGCCTAGCATCCTTTTCTCAGTGACCCAAAAATAGGCCTCTTTTCGGGAGTCCGGACGACACTGGTGATCTAGTGTTAAAGTCTATGCCGCACTGGTTGTGTACGACACTTCTCTTTTCCCTCTTCGTAACCAGCAAACAATGTTTGAATGAGGAAACGAGAAAGTTTAGCACTAACGATATTGTATCTCTTGGTGAAAAACCAGCGAGTGTTACCGAACGGGTTGTTAACCACAAGGTCACACGTCCTTTCAGACCAAGGGTCTCCACGGTCTCATTCCTATAAGGCATGTCAAACAGTGTCTTGGCAATTTCTGATGCTGATGCATTTAGATTCGAAGGAGGTTATTATACGTAGTTGAATATAGTATTTAAGCCAAAGGCCAAGCACTGGGACCTACGAGGTCATTCAGCGCTGAAACGGAAATTGAGAGTAAAAGGTTTGAAAGATGTAATAGGAGGAAAACCTCGAAGCAATTGCACTATAAATCAATTGTTATGAGAGAGTGGAAAGGAAAGATGGAAGAGAGAAAATGCAAGGAGGTACAGTAAAAGTAATAGGGGTGGCAGTTAGGGTCCGAAGGCACGCTCAAAGAACCTTAAGTTGATGCTTACAGTGCACCACATGGGGGTGCACTGACGGCACTACCAGCCCACGGGGATCATGCTGTAGTGATTATAGTAACCAAAACTGAAGTTACGCTAAGAAATATAATAAAAATGAAGAGATGGCGATCAAATAATAATGAATAAGATAACATGGATTGATCGCCAAATAAAGATATACACAGAAAATGTCACTTTGAGATAGTATTGTACCTATTCCGAAGTGACATTTATTGTGTATATCTTTATTTGACGACCAATCCGTGATTTCTTACTATTCATTGTTACTTGATTGCCCTTTTTCTTCTTTTTTTTATTATATTCTTCGTAACTTCAGTTTTGGTTACTACCAAGAACCATCCAGGAAATTCTATTACATTTTTATCGACTGTTAACTGAAACCTTCACATTATATATATATATATATATATATATATATATATATATATATATATATATATATATATATATATAGAATATATGCGTATATATATATATAGATATATATATACATATATATATATATAATATGTAATATATATATATATATATATATATATATATATATATATATATGTATGTTATATATATATATGATATATATATACATATATATACGATATATATATATATATATATATATACATAACCGTAATGTTCAACAAAGAACGTCCAAGACATTTTTCACTTTAGTGTCTTTAACTACCTTTACAACAACAATGTATAACCTTACTTTACTAATGTACTTCGAGCGTGATCTTCATTTAATCCGTTCTTTGTTTTACAATTTTGTTTCAGCATCACCTCGGAGGAAGCTGAAATTGGATAAGAAACGAACGGGTCAGAGCCAACCAACCAAAAGACGACCCAGAAAAAAAAATCCACAAATCCACATCATAATCACTTTTACAAGAAAAAATGTGAATGCAAAGGGATGCAGTCCTGTTTACTTCGCTGAAGAATAGTACACTTGCACACATCCAAGAAACCTCACTGCTCACGAGTTTCAAGAAACACTTTTGGCTATGGGTAAGGTAAGAGGTAATACTAGTTTGTTCAAATGTCAAAATGTTCGTTGATTTATTTTCCCCTTTACTATGTATTTGTTTGTTTTGTTTGTATGGTGTTTTTTACGTTGAATGGAAACAGCGTTATTCAGCAACGGGATCAACGGCTGTACGTGACTTCCGAACCACGTCGAGAGTGAACTTCTATCACCAGAAATACACATCTCTGACCCCTCAGTTGAATGCCCGAGAATCGAACTCGCGGCCACCGAGGTGGCAGGCCAAGTCCATACTCATCACGCCACTGAGACGCTCCTTTGCTATGTATATAACATCGTTTCAATGTTTAGTTACTTAGGATTCGTAACTCCATTGCCACTAGCAGAGTACTCTCAAGACTGAAACTCCTCTGTAAGCTTTTCTTATTTCTCTTTCTACCTCCCGAAAGGAGGGCGGAAGGAAATGGAGATTGCATGAGCAGCTTCTTGAATTCATCCGTGTTTTTCTTTCTACTCTATCTTTCCCCCGTATTAAATTCATCTCCCACATTTAAAACACTCGATATTGACAAATCAGTTTCACCGTGGACTATCACCATCACTAAACTACATTATCACTCGTACTTTCTACAAAATTGAAGTGGTAGAATTTGAAGCAGTGAGTCAGCTGTGTGTGTATAGACAGACTTTTACCAGTTACGTTTCATAATCAGTACCGGAACTCATTATTTAGTGGCACTCGTTGCTTGCGCTCATACAGAGTACATTGATTGCAAAGAAATCCATAGCATTTTGAATAGGGCTCTTTAATGAATAAAGCGGTTTATCATTCCCAAGATGATGGCAGCTTTCAGGCCAGCAGCGACTTCTTTACTATTTCTTTTTTTTTTACTAGTTGCAGTTCAAGTAAAAACTTTCACTAATAACAAGTTCTTCATGTCGATGCTCTCGACTAAACTATGTCGACATTAGCTCATCGATGAAGAATGAAAATTCCGCGTGAGAAGGCAAAGGAAATGTGAAAAGCCGAATGGCCTAATTGTTAAGTAATAGGAGGAATAATAGAATTAAGGGCTAAGGCCTAGCGCCCGTACCGATGAGGTCATTCAACGCTGAATCGGAAATAGAGAGTAGAAAGGTTGAAAGGTGTAACAGGAGGAAAACCTCTCTGTTGCACCATGAAGCAACTGTTAGAAGAAGGTGATAGCAAGATAGAAGAAGGAAAATATGAACGGAAAGACAGTAAAAGGAATGAAAGGGAGTTGCAGCTAGGGGCCGAAGGGACGCCTTCAAAGAGCTTTAAGTAATGCCTACAGTACACCGCGTGAAGTGTACCGACGGCACTACCTTCCTAAGGAGCCCAATGTTAAGGAAATGCTTTTTAGGTATCCAGAATTACTGAGAGAGAGAGAGAGAGAGAGAGAGAGAGAGAGAGAGAGAGAGAGAGAGAATTAACTCCCACCCATAATGTATCCGTGAAATGGGACAGAGAGAGAGAGAGAGAGAGAGAGAGAGAGAGAGAGAGAGAGAGAGAGAATATCTCTCTTTTCGACCCCTGCGATTAAATACTTGTCCTTTGAAGAACATTTTAAAAGAGATACGATTCATAATTGACGTTATTCTTTTGGACTCATTATGCGTCACAGTCATAATACGTAAAATGTGACACAGACGCAGTCATTCCACGGAATGATTAACGCTCGAGTGAGGTTTATACAGGTCTAATCGCATTACCATTCTAGCCTCGCTTAAAAACCAGCTCCCTCCTTTTTTCGTATGTCATTCTCGCTAAAAAGCTCACTGGTTGGTTACCTATAAGCTTTCCATTAAGCTAAGGGCCAATGGCTGGGATTTTTCTCCTCGATGAGAGAGAGAGAGACGAGAGAGAGAGAGAGAGATGGTGGAGATAAGCTTTCTATGGGAGCAAGGCTACTTGAGAGAAATTCGTCGTCCCCTGGATATTCAGGTATGATTGCGACCAGTTATTTTAGAAATCACAAGTTTACTATAGTAGATTCACATCAACCGTGCATCTGATGTCTAGGCCAGTCCCTTACGACGCTCTGATTGGCTCAATCACTGGGCTGGAAACTCTCAGTCTCTCGGGAGAGTTCACGCAGGCAGGATGTTATGTTACACCTCTCCATAGGGATATGCTTTTTGAAAGCGTATCCCTCAGGCGAGGTGAAACATGAATCCTGCTATGTGAACTCTCGAGAGAGACCGAGAGTTTCCAGCCCTGTGATTGGCTTATCAACAGCCAATCAGGAGCGTCGTAAGGGACTGGCCTAGACAAAAGATGTACGGGTAATGTGAATATACTATGGTCGATACCGAGGTTGAATGATAGATTGTAATCTGAGCAGAAATATAAAATGATAAATAGAAAAACTCATAAAGTCCCCTCCTAGGAAATAGCATTTGGTTGTAACTTGACAAATTATCACCAAATCAGCTAATACAAACGCGCCGCAGCATTACAAATTCTCACCGCTACGGTAATAAAGCCTAAAGGTGCGTCCACACGATCGAACAATGTCCGACGAGCAAACATTGTTACAATATCATAGGCGAAGCAGGATGACGTCATAAGCGCTGAAACGATGGAAGAAGATATCTGGCAACAACAGTGGTACCAGATGAATTGTGTATACCACTGTTTTTACTCTGCTCACAAGGCCAAGACCGGCAGACAATTGTTAATTGGTAACAATGTTAGTCCGTCGGACATTGTTCGACCGTGTGGACGCACCTTCAGAGACACAAGTTAGCAACGGTTTTTGTAAGCATTAACTACTGCTTAAAGGCAAAAGGGTAAAACAAAGCCTTTTACGGGCACAGAAGGCACATCCTTGTAATGTAACTGCCGTTACATGTAGGGAAGATCTTGTATAACTCATGAAAGTCGTTACTGTAAATGTAACTGGTAAAAAAAAATGGTTAATTAAAACTTTGTTGCCTAAACTGATAACTGCTGTCATCATAAAAAATGATAAAGCAATTTTTTCATTAAAATGCTCTGCTCAAAATACAATGAATTTCGCTGCAATCGAAGTACTCTCTATGAGCACAAAGCATTAGTCCCACTACTTAATGGGTTCCAGAACTCCAGTACTGACTACGAAAAGATACGTAAAAAGTGTTGTCCGTGCACTCATAACCGACTCACTGCTTCAAATTCTACCACAACAATTATTCTAATGAAATTAAGTAGTGGGATAGGAGGCTAACAACACAAATTATGTTAATGAATGATTCATCCCGGCAACATGAAGATTTTGACAAGTTAAAAACTCATTACCAGATGCTAATTCACACCAAAACTGGCGGCCGCTCAACTCGATTTTCAAATTTTTCTTGTATGGAAACTGTCCAGAACATGCTATTTCGTTCGCCCTTCCTGAGCTCATTCCTCTTCCCGACTGCCTCCGCAACGGCCATCAGCGTAATGAAAAGCAGTCTCTCGTGGGAGTTTTACAAAACTGGCCTTCGTCCTTCTTCTTGGCGCAGGGAAACTGAACCGATCAGATGTGGTCTCGAATGGGACACTACGGTAGCACCTGCCGTCCTCTCGTGTTTTTCCGTCTACTGAGAGCTCTGAATCTCTCCCTCTACGTTACTAGGTTGGTATCCCATTCTTCCTTAACCTATTTACTTCAGGTTTTTGTGTAGAAAGGATCCTTGCAACCCCCCAAAAAATGGACGTGGTCTGTTTGTTTGTTTGTAAGGTGTTTTTACGTTGCATGGAACCAGCGGTATTCAGCAACGGGACCAACGGTTTTTACGTGACTTCAAAACCACGTCGAGGGTGAATTCTGTCACCAGAATACACACTTCAATGGAATGCCCGAGAATCGAACTCGTGGCCACCGAGGTGTTGGCACGCCAACACCATGCCGACCACGCCACCGAGGTGCTACGGTGGTCGGTTGTTTTACATAAGCCCTAGTTCCTCGTTGGAGACGAGTGGTTCACGTGCTCGCCTACTGACGTGGTAATCCAGAGTTCGATTCCCCACCTGGCGAACGTGGATTCAGAGGAATTTGTATCTGGTGATTAATAATTAACATCACGGTATAATGTGGTTTGGATCCCACAATAAGCTGTAGGTCCCATTGATAGGTAACCAATTGGTTCCTAGCCACATCAAAATATCTGATCCTTCGGGCCAGCCGTAGGGAGAGCTGTTAATCAGCTCAGTGGTCTGGTTAAACACAGATATGCTTAACTTTAGATTAAGGGGCCTTATACCAGCTCGGAACCCCTACCCAAGGGTTGATCTCTTAACTCAGACGGACCAGCTGATCTGTCTTCCAACACCCCATGAAGAGACGTAGACATGCAGACTGACAGACAGACAGACAGAATCAAGGTATAAAAGAAGGGTATGAGGGTGTGATGCCACAGAGAATTTCATGTACGTTGTGAAATGTCACCTTCGGGAATCGGTTTTGTTATTTCTTACGTCTCCTCTCGTCATTCATCGCATTCAGTTCTGACACTTAACAGAACCCTTTCGTTTACCCTTTGAAGAGTCCTTTTCAACAATCATATTCTATACATTGTTTCTCTCTCTCTCTCTCATTAATGAAGTACATTATTAAAGTAATTACAATTTAATTTTATTTGCGACTATATACTCCAATTTACCAAGTTGCCTCTCTCTCTCTCTCTCTCTGCCTTTTATCTCATCTTCCAATTTACCAAGTTGCCTCCCTCCCCCTCTCTCTCTCTCCTTTATCGTTCAATGCTTCCCGTTTTCTAAGTTGCCTCTTCTCTCTCTCTCATTATTGAAGTACATTATTAAAGTAATTATAATTTAATTTCATTTGGGACTACTTACTCTAATACAGCGAAAGCATAACGCAATGACGATGGCTTTTAATCCCACGTTTCAATATTGTATTTCCGAACGATATTAATCCGATTGCACTAATTAATTACTAAACGCGCAGGAAAGTCTCTTCAGTTTCAGAGGACAGAAGGGAAATGGACAACACAAAATAAGGTATACCTAAATATTCATGTCCTCTTTTGACGTCGAAAGTATTAATAAGATTTCACGGCAAATATTCTTATTTTTTTATTAGAAATACTCATGTCTGCTTTAGAGACAATCTTTATAATCTTGTTACGTATTTTTTCGCCATTAGCTTTCATTTTCAACTCAGGTTCATATTTTGTGCGCAGTGGATAATTTGAATACGGACTTTCAAAAGACTTACGGAAAGAATGTACTACAAAACTTACTTAAATTTTCATTGTGTACAGTTAATCCTTGATTAAATTCTCAATGCACTTCGGAACTTCAGGGATACTGACTCGGTTTGTTTGTTTGTATGGTGTTTTTACGTTGCATGGAACCAGCGGTTATTCAGCAACGGGACCAACGGCTTTACGTAACTTCCGAACCACCTACCTTACCTTACCTTACATCTTGTTCGGGTTGCCCCAGGTCCCTCAGTATGAGGCACCTCTAATGTCTACCAGAGAGTTGCTATTACATCTTCCGGTATATTTCTTTTGCATCTTCCAATCTTGGATGGTCTGGGATGCAGTTTAGATATTTGTCGAGCTTATTCTTAAACACATCTACGCTCACTCTGTTATATTCCTCAGATGAGCTGGCAACGCATTGAATAGACGCTGCATTATCGATGCTGGTGCATAGTGGATTAATGTCCTGTGTGCTTTCCTTATTTTTCCTGGTATAGTTTTGGGGACTATTAATCTACCTCTGCTTGCTCTTTCTGATATTTTTTATTTAGCTCCATGATGTTTTCAGCTATTTTCCTTCTATCTGTTTCCATGCCTGAATTATCAGTAGTCGGTTCTCTTCTCCTTTATAGACTATATAAGTTTTAAGGATTGTAGTCTTTCCCAGTAGTCAAGGTCCCTAACTTCTTCTATTCTACCTGTAAAGGACCTTTGTACACTCTCTATTTTGTGCAATATCCTTTTGATAGTGTGGGTACCATATCATATTGCAATATTCAAGTGGACTACGAACATAGTTTTATAAAGCATAATCATGTCTTCAGCTTTTCTTGTTTTGAAATGCCATAACAACATTCCCACTTTTTGCTACAAATTTTGCTAATAGAATTGCTATTTGATCGTTGCATAACATGTTCCTATTCATCATCACACAAGGTCTTTAACTGCTTCCTTATTTGTGATTGTCTCATTATTAGGTCCCCTATATGCATATAGCTTTCCTTCTCTGTCTCCATAGTTTATTGATTCGAGAGTGAACCTCTATCACCAGAAATACAC
The DNA here is from genome assembly GCF_015104395.2 of Macrobrachium nipponense. Classification (NCBI taxonomy): domain Eukaryota; kingdom Metazoa; phylum Arthropoda; class Malacostraca; order Decapoda; family Palaemonidae; genus Macrobrachium; species Macrobrachium nipponense. The sequence goes on along the minus strand of NC_087218.1, from coordinate 1,151,828 downwards.
ATCTCTCACCCCTCAGCAGAATGCCGAGAATCGAACTCGCGGCCACCGAAGTGGCACGCCAACAACATACCGACCACGCCACTGAAGCGCTCGATACTGACTCAGTAGTTAGAGAGCTATTTTTCGAATAACGAAAGGAGTACGGACGAGGAGAGACATCATTGAATATTTAGGAATTGGAATATGAGATTTAGGCCTGATGCCGCCAAGCGTTGTGAATATTTAGTTTACGTTATGAATAACGTCACAGTATAGGCAAGATATGTAACAGAGAAGGCGTGCTGAAACTGCTATCAATCCAATTGCCTAATAAGAAAACGTTAATTAAGGCAAAAGAGAAAATAGCTCAGTCGAGTGACTTCATCCGCTCAGAGCCGCGAATGGGGACCGCGAATAGATAACTATAGAGTCGAGTTCCTGGGAACTCGGCAATCCGGTTTCTTTGTTTATACTTGTTTGCCATTCAGTTATCAAGTGACACTGTCATTTCAGTTGTCAAGTGACACTTGTTTCCCAGTCAGTTGTCAAGTCAAATTTGTTTGGCCATTCAGTTGTCAAGACATTGCCCAGTCGTTGTCAAGGACTTTGTTTGCCATTCAGTTGTCAAGTGACACTGCCATTCAATTCAAGTGCACTTGTTTGCCATTCAGTTGTCAAGTGACACTGTTGCCATCAGTATCAAAGTGCATTGTTAATTTTCTCTAGTATATGCAGTCAGTATTCATCAGCTTTTAAACGCTTTGTTGAGGAGGAAAAATGCACCTAAGCGCTGGAATAACTGCAAGAAAACTTTTGAGAAAACATAAAATCAGCTGTCATCGAAATGTACTTTTTTAAAGAGGAACTAGAGCCATTCTTTCCGTCTTCGTTTTCTGTTGTTTCGTTCATGTCAGTAGTCAATGGCTGATCGCAAATTATCTGGCATCACAATCACCGCTGTCAATGACGTCGCTCCATGGTTACGTTAGGATCGTCTACTGTTTCAGTATACGAACATTTTTACAGGAAGCATAATAATCCATACTTTAACAAATAGCAATGAACAAATATCCACCCATAATATGTTGCTGATTCATTTACGTATAAAATTGTAAGCCCAGATTACGAAACACTTGAGATGGAGATGTACTCTTCCGTAAATTAAAGACACAAAACTGTGAAACCCTCAAACCAAAGTAAAGCAGTTCCATAAAGGCTGATGGCAAACAACCCAAAACGGTCGGATGAAAATCGGGGATTTCCCGGTGAAATGTGCTGAAAACACCACATTCTGATTTTATTGGATCAAATCACATCGACCGGAAATATCACTTCGGAAATACGCGTCCTTGCAGCTGACAGTAGATGGAGGTAAATGCAAGAAAGATACTTCTGGAAAAACGCACATACACGCCAACACTCCACAATATATATATATATATATATATATATATATATATATATATATATATATATATATATATATATATATATACATATATATATATATCTATATACACATATATATATTATATATACATATATATATACTATATATATATACATATATATATATATATATATATAGATATATATATATATATATATATATATATATATATAGATACCATACATTATATGTATATGTGTGATATATATATATATATATATATAATATATATATATATATTATATATATATATTACAATTATGCCCGTTCATTATAGGAATCATTTATAAATTGTAATATAATGCCCGTTCATTATGGGAATCATTTATAAATTGTAATATGAATCATTTTTTCTTATGAACATGTGACAACTGATGGTTACATCGCGGCTCGGTTATTTTTTTCTACAAATATTTATTGTTGAATTCCTTACCTTATTAAAAATAAAAAATAAAACTTCCTCGGTCCCACCGTAATGTGCTGTAATTTCATCACCTACTTTCTGTGCACTCACCAGAGGTCGATCTGCAAAAAAAAAAAAATAAAGTAAAAAAAATAAATTAATACTTTACCAAAAGTTAGCTTGAGCCGAGAATGAGGAAGTCATAGTAAACCAAAATAAGGGAAGTGAATTTTTCTTTTTTTCTGTACCGAGATTATATCCGATATTGTTTAGCACAAGAGAGGATTGATATTTCTGTTTAGGTTTTGTGTCTTGACCTTATTTCCGTTTACCTTCTTTTCTCTATATCTTTACTTTTTATTGCCCACTTCCGTCTCAGTCTTCGGTACTTAATATCTGAATAGCTTACAATCTCTTAATTGTTTAAACCGTAAACGACAAATCTTTTCATTCAGCTTTCACTCCCTTTCCCTGTCGTATTTACCTTAATCTATTTACCTATCTTTAAGAACAGAACAGAATGGAACGGAATATAGAATTTAGGCCAAATGCCAGGCATTGGGACCTATGAAGTCATTCAGCGATGAAAACAAATTGACAGTAAGGTGGTTTGCAAAGTTTTACAGGAAGAAAACCTCGCAGCTGCACTATGAAACAATTATTGGGGAGGGTGGAAAGTCAGATAGAATAGAATACGAACGGAGGTGCAGTAAAAGGAACGAAAGAGGTTGCAAGCAGGGGCCGAAGGGACGCTGCAAAGAACATCGAGTAATGCCTACGTGCGCTGATTAGGTCCACTGACGGTACTACCACCCTACAATAACTAATGTTTATACATTTTGATATCATCAGAACAGAGTAGAATAGTGTGTCTTTATTAAGTGTATGAAACTGCTAGAACAGCATCCCTTCACCGAGTCCTTCGCTGCTATCATAGTAACTCTCTAACTCTTCACTCCCAGCGACATCGACCATAGATAAGTCATAAAAATCTACGGAGAAACGTCCGCCTTGACTTGTTTGACATCGTCGGGGAGTAAACCAGTGTATGTTTGTTTGCATGATGTTTTTACGTTGCATGGAACCATTGTTTAGTTCAGCAACGTGACCAACGGCTTTACGCGAGTTCCCAACCCCGTCAAGAGTGAACTTCTATCACCAGAAATATACATCTCTCACAGCTCAACAGAATGCCCGAGAATCGAACTCGCGGCCACCGAGGTGACAGGCTAAGACCATACCGATCACGCCACTGAGGCGCTAAACCAGTGTATGTAACAAGGCTGTAATTCGAATTGATTAGTAGGGTGGGAGTCAAGGTCGAGAGACGAAACACAAGACCAGATTAAAATGAAGGGAAGGCCAGACCCTTCTACCCATCTTGGGAATCAGTCATCAGTTTGTTTAATATGATTGTATCAAATTATCTTTAAGCTTACTGAAAATGACTTTTCTTAGAGGGAGATTAATTATGAGAGATGATTTGTTTATCTGTATGGGGAAAATTAGAAGAAAATAGTTACAAATTCTTGTATTCAACATTTTAATTGTTGAATAATGTTATAATATTTTTTTATCTACAAAAAGTTTACGTTGGTCAGCTGTACACTAATGTTTGCATGGTGCTTTTACGTTGCATGGAACCAGTGGTTATTCAGCAACGGGACCAACGGCTTTACGTGACTTCCGAACCACGTCCTATGTACTAATGACCAATGATGCGAAGCAAACTTTTGATGCAATTAAGGTGTGATAGCTCCAGTCTTTAAATGATGTTCAGATGACTAAGGTTGAAAGCATCAAGGAAATAACAATGAGCAATATTCACCACTAATGCACCGTCCACACGGTCGAGCTTTGCCCAACGAACTTTGCTCGATGTGGTCAGAAGCAGGAAAAGTCAGAACCTTATCGCTGTTACTAATGTTGTGAGTGGATGGCAACCACGAGTGTGGTCAAAGTCATAGGTTCGCCTGCCTATGACTGCTGCCTCCCTTGTACTGTTTGATCTGGCAACTGTTGAAGAGAGAAATTGCGGGCAAATCAGAGCGCCCGTCGCCTCTTTGCCCTCGTGTGGAAGGGGCTTCAATTAAAATCTCATGCATTACTGTATCAATCCGCCGTACTAGTAGTGATTGGCATCTTAGTAATTTGTTAGAAAATAAAAAAAAAAAATAAAAAAAAAAAATAAGGGCCAAGACTGGTCAGATGTAAAGAGTTGCACTCTGAGATAGTTAAGAGTATCAACATCATCTTTCTTTCCGCCCTTCCTTAAAATATTCAGGAACCCGTCCTCGGTTACAATTCATACAGCTTAAGCTTAGACTAGATATCATGGTCCCTCCATTAAGACTACGACAACAATGCCAGATTGCTTAAGGATAATGCCACCTCGAAATATTCTTTCAAAGGCAAATATCTTCAAAAGGAGTCATCAATGGTATTGAATTTGAATAGAGGCGCTGTTTCTGGAAGTTTGTAAAGTTCCCAGTTAAAAATGAGTTAGCTTGGTACACAGGCTTCAGTTCCCACCTGGTAACATTTTGGTACCATTATCGTTTTGTTTTTTGTTTGGATATTTCGTAAATATTTTTTCTTAATTCATTAAATGTTTTTTTTCTCCCAGGACAGAAACACAAAGGACTACTAAGCTAATAGCCCCAAGTGCTGGGACCTAAGGGACCATTCAGGGCTGCAGTTGCACTGCATCATTAAGGTGGAAAGTAGTGCGAAGACAATGGGAACGGAAGTATAGTAAAGTTATGAACGTAGTTCAGCTAGGGACCGAATGGACGCTGCAAAGAACCCATAGTAATGCCTGCTGTGGGGCTCTCCATGAGGGGGGGGGGAATTGGCTTTCAACTTCAAAAAACTTCATGACTTCATTGGCAATTAAGTTATTGCAATTTGTTATAATTTAGCCTCCAGAGGAACATTATCAGTATGTGCAAAAAATGAGCATTACTTAATACATCAGGCAACTCTTACTCTTGACACCTGTAAACAAACAAATCTCAGACAAGTTTAACTGAGTAAGGAATATGAGAGAGAGAGAGAGAGAGAGAGAGAGAGAGAGAGAGAGAGAGAGAGAGAGAGAGAGAATCTTCTCGTTAATGTAATTCAAATTTTAAGCCATATTTGAGAGAGCAGTTTTGCACTTATTAGTGAATAAGAATGGAATAAAGAAGTATTACTCCCAATGTTTATTCCAGTCTTATTGGTAAAAATATCTGTAGTTTTCACTAGTTAATAAAGATTTTCAATCTCAATTGCCATCACACTTGACATCCTTCAAACAAACAATTACACTAAATGGTGATTACTTTACGGACCTTTCCTTCCATCAAAGAGTAATTTTTTTGGCACTATTCATTAAGATTTGTAGAAACTTGTCCCGAATCGTAAGTGAACAGTTTTCTCGTGGTATGCTAAGCCATACTAGTTTCAGGTATTAAAAGTAAAACACCCGTAGCATTTTCCTGCAAAATCACGAAGTGATATATGTATAAGTTACTAGTAATCTCAGCATTGTAAATCCCTTTTTTATATGGCCAAGGTAAACAGCCAAAATTTATTCAGAATTTATGCAAGAAAAACAGGTTTGCAATAGCTGTTATTTATGAAAGATTCATTTACAAGAGCATCATTGAGCACCAGCTGAAGTGTCAACTAATTACACCTGTGAACTAATTACAACTAAGTATTAGCTGAAGTGTCTAATTACACCTGTGAATCATCAATGGGGTCAATTAAGACCACGTAACTTGTAAGGCCACACTTCAGGCTCCATCCTCACCTCATTTAAAACTGAAGTAAAAGCAACGAACACCGAAGTCAAGGTATTTTCCCCCATTGTCTGAAATCACACTGTTCCCGTAAAAGTCCTGTAAAGCAAAAATCATGCGGCAGAATATTTGAAGCAATTACAACGATTTAAAACTTAACATTATCAAATCAGCAAAATGAGTTTTTAACTTATTGGAGCCTTCATAAAATACCGAATAATTATCAGTACACCAACTACGAAAACCACCAGGAATTGAGGCGTCAAATGTATTTCGCAGTTTTTATTACGAGCCCTTGGGGGTTACGGTCGTTTGAATAAATATTACTTAAAATTCTTATTCAGGAGGTAAAACTGCATAGAAAAAGCGCAACTGTCATAGTCTAGGCCGCCGCGGAATAGTAATATAGATCTACCCACTAGATCTTCCGTTCGGCATGTAGCCTATTCTGAACTATCACGGATGGAGGAAATAAGTCTTAGGAAAAAAAAAAAAAACGGAAAAAAATCAGGAACTTAAACGAGTAGGGAAAATAAACTTTACAAAAACGAAATACCTGAAATTTAAATAAAAGCAATATCGTTATGTAAACTTTGAGAGATACTAATAAAGGTAAATAAACTAAACCGAAATCACGCATTATCTGAATATAATTACAATATGCAATTACGTTAAGAATTGCAAACTAAACGAGTAGGTGGGATAAAGTGTCACGATCTAAAAATAATTTCAAGCAACTACGCTAAGTAAACATTAATGGACGATTTAGAGTACAGGAAATATAACCGAATGCTTAAGTTAAAATATTAAAAAACTTACGAAACTAAACTTTTCCATAGCACGCGAGTTTCGTCACGATAACAAGTAGATCTATTCAAATCACCAGACACCCGTAGGATGTTGAACCAGTCGACACGATATCACGTAGGTCCTATGAGCCATCAATCTTCAGTATGATGATAAAAATCAGTGGCCATGATTTCATTTAGACCATCCTTCAAACCACCTGACTCCCGTAGGGGGATAAACCAGTGGCCACGACTTCAAACCACCAGACACCCGTTAGGATGTTAATTCAGTCGCCCCGATAATACGTAGACCATGTTTCAACTTCGAACCAAGTTCCTGTAGCGTTAAACCAGTGGTAACGACTTCATGTAGCCTACCCTTCAAATCACCAGCTCCCGCAGGATGCTCAACGAATCGCCACGACATCACGCAGACATTCTTCAAACCAAACTCCAGACTGACGTTAGACCAGTCGCCACGACATGTAGACAATCCCACAACCCAGTCGGAAGTTCAACCAGTACAGAACCAAACTCTACTACAGCCGAGGATCATCGCGCTGTACGATATCACAAAACACATTAGAACTAAAAGCGAAGTGTTGTATCCTCGATGAATGCCAAGCTCACAAAATGAACCAGAGCTTCAGTGCGTGGTTGGTATGGTGTTTGCGTTCCACCTCGGTGGTCGCGGGTTCGATTCTCGGCCATTCCATTGAGGAGTGAGATGTGTATTTCTGGTGATAGAAGTTCACTCTCGACGTGGTTCGAAATTCACGTAAAAGCCGTTGGTCCCGTTGCTGAATAACCACTGGTTCCATGCAACGTAAAACTACCATACAAACAATCACAAATGAACCGGGTGCTAGGTGTTTTCCCAGGAAACTCGTCACGTGACACGTCAGTCGACACAGTTAACGTCACCATCAAGGACTATAGAGTCACCTTTCTTGAAACTTAAGCGATTCACGCGGGAAGACTATGGGATCCTGTTTGTTTTGTTTTGTTTTAGAGGAAAGTTTAAAAGGTCTGTTGATACTTTGACGTTTAATGGTTTGATAACGCAGACTTTTCGGTTCTCTGATTGAACTGGGTCATGTTTATCCTGATAGAAAGTTTCTCCAGTAAGTTACCGAACTACGAAGAAAAATTAGTCTGTATTAAGTCCTCACGCTGTAAAAATAAATAAATAAATAAATAAATAAATAAATAAATAAATAAATAAATAAATACCTTACTTGGTGTTACCTTTTTAAGAAATATATATTACCAATAGCGTTATAATCCAGCTCTTTCTAAAAAATTTTTTGGGGGGGTCCAGAATTTTCCGAATCCAATATATAGCACTGAAAACGACGTCATCCAACATGTTACGCACTGGTTAAAAAAAAAAGTATTTTTTGCTATGTCTAATAAACCTTGATAGTCACTATGCAATACTTATGAGAATGGTGATACTTTAATTATTGCCAATGTTTTTTTTTTGTCATTATCTGTATGTTTACATTTAAAAAAATAACAAAAGTCACGTGTTTTTGTCTAAGAGGAGAGAGTATGCACCCATGAGAGAAAACAATGAGCAAAATTGAGAAGGTAAAATATAAAATTACTGCAATTAAGGAAACTGCTTTACCAACAATATATTGCTTCAAAGAAGGCCCTCTGCCTAAATATCGATGCCCTTTCCTCTCTGTCAGACTATACGTCTCATGCTTATGAGCTTTAGGTAGAAAGGACAGCCATTTGCGGGGAACAGAATCTCCAACAAGATTAACTTTTTTTTTTCTAGAAGTTACTTAATGGAAAATAAAATAGAAAAACAGCACTAAATAAATTGAACTGAATGAAGTGGCCATAAATCTCAAGTCTTTTGATGCGAGAGTGAAATTGCAACAGTCCTTGTGAAACGATACACATTGTATTCCTGAATATGATAACCTTTGCCATAAGGACTTGAAGATATCTGGTATAAAAGGTTAAATTCAACCAATTTGTTCTTTGCATCGAATCATCCAAAAGGTAAAGGACAGAATCTTGGCCAGGCTTGGTGTATTTATATGTAATTCCCTCGATGTAAAGTTACATTCAAGAAAAAGTGAATTGATAAGTATTACTACAAAGAATATTATTACGAATGCGTGAGCAGTAACAATGACATTGTAGATCTGATCATTACCGATAAGTCTCTTTGGCTGCCCTAATTCGGCCCCGGATTAGTAATCTTAGGGATGTATTAGTTGTATTGGAAGATTCATCTATTAGTATGAGCTGTGGCTAATTGTCTAAGCTACTCCACTTATGCTGGAAGGATTGCCCTGGGTCACTACTTCGTTCCATATCAAAGGGCATTTGATGGATTGATTTGTGGAGGAGGGAAAATTCATGAACGGGATAGTAGCAAAACTATCTCATATATATATATATATATATATATATATATATATATATATATATATATATATATATATATATATATATATATATATATATACATATATATATATATATATATATATATGCCGCTCCGTTAGAATCATATTCTTGAACCTGAAGAATTGTTGCAATGTATATTTTGCTTAAACACCACTCGAATGTTTATTTGCGGGTAGAATTCATGCTATAGTTTGTTACCCCTTCTTTTACATTGCAAGGCAGGCCTAGTTCCAACAAAACAGATGGGAAAGCACATAAATGCTCTGTTGACAGTGACATTATCGGTACCTGTAGGTTTTAAAAAGTCATATTTTTTTCAGCTTCTTTCTTACTACGTATTCGTAAAATTTTGGTTAAATCCAATGAAATATAAGACCCTGCTTTATGAAATTAAACAAACTAAGAACATATAACATAATTAAGCATGTATGAAACTACATATATTTATATATATATATATATATATATATATATATATATATATATATATGTGTGTGTGTGTGTGTGTGTGTGTGTGTGTGTGTGTGTGCGTGTGTGTATAAATATATAAATATATATATATATATATATATATATATATATATATATATATATATATATATATATATATATATAGGTGCAGATCTCTCTCTCTCTTTCTTTAATTCATTGAGAACCACAAGATTAGACTAATAGGTGCTTAGGTCAACAGCCAAGTAATATTGTACTATTTCGAATGAAACCCCACCGACAATGGTCGTCCCTTTCATGGCCAGGGTTATACCAGCTGTTGCAAATTTGATCATGGACTAAAAACACTCCTGTTTTATCACAAGACCAGAGAGAGGGAGAGAGAGTATGAGTGAATGACCTTCACCATTATAAAAGATGCATTAACTGACTCATCTACTAAGAACATCGCTTGTATTGATTCTCTCTCTCTCTCTCTCTATCTCTGTGTGTGTGTGTGGGTGTCTTTAATCGAGATCTTAAGCATTCGGTATTTGGTATTCTAAAGCATGCGAGAAATTCAAGGGCAAAAAGCACAAGTATGTTGCCTGAAGCTTAGCACCCGACCCGCCCCCACCATTTCCCTCCAATTTGAAAACCATGAATCGCGTCATCAGCCATTAATTCTATGAAACATACGGTGAAGACTCAAGGGTAGGTAATATGGCGCATTCAAAGCGGCTGGATCGCAGAAGGTGTAATTTAATTATGAAGATTACAAATAAGGACTACGACTCTCGATAATGAGGTTGGACAGAAATATCTTTTAGAAGGATTGTCGCCGCAAATAAGGTCACAGGAAAAAAAGTCACAATTTTGGCTAAGAAAAAAATCACAGGGAAAAAAGTTACATTAATTTATGGTGACCGGTAATTAGGTCACAGAAAAATTCACAATCTTTTTAGGGGTTTATTATCTTTATGATAATTACAGTCTTTCGTTTATGTTTGCACAGTAATCCCCAACGAACTTGTACTAAACATACAGCAAAGGTGGATACGTACCGGGTTTAAAACCCTTGAAAGGCGCTGTCTAGGAAAAATGGACGTGATTTTTTCCCTGTGACTTTTTTTCTGTTACCTTTTTTTACCTGGATTCAGAAAGTATTGCGGTGGAAGTTGTTTTAAAGTACTGATATCCTAACAAAAACCAAACTCGGAGGCGAATACTACCCGCACACCTGTGACCCTGTACTAATATTCTTGGTCGTTATTCTGAAAATCATTGATAAACACTCGAGATATTTCTGATCGCATATTTACTGCTTTCTAAAAGCTCAAGCCGCCGCCAGACACGTATTGACAAAGCACCTCTCTCCTAAGTGCAAATTGTCTCGGGACTTCCCCTGATAAGTTTAACAAACTGTCCTTAAAAAATAAAAAAACTTTCAGTTTTCTTCCGAAGATTGAAAAAGAAACCCACAAAATTACTGTGTATAACGTGTTTACTCATAAGTATAACATGTTATACACAGTAATTTTGTGGATTTCTTTTTCAAACTGTCCTTAGTTACGTCATATTTTAGACATCGAAGGTAACTTAATAAAGTGGCTAAGTAGGCAATGTGATTTCTTTGCAAATCAGTGAACCATTTTGAAGGGATACGACTTACAGTAGCTATACCCTTGAACTCCGCTGACGAGTCCAGATGCTGTTTATGAAATTTGATGCTGCTAATGCTGAAATAAACGCCCTGTTACGCTAATGACGTGGAACTGACCAAAAAAAAAAATAAAAAAAAAAAATACAGAAAAAGGTCAAATATTCACTCTCGTCTGCTGAAAAGGAAGTAGACGATTTCGATAGGCTGGACTGTTCTTTGCTGCAATGTGTCTGGCTTCTTTCTAAGGCAGGAGAGTTCACGAAAAGTCATACACATTTATATTTTCCATTTTAAGTCTTTCTTAAGATAAACATTCGACAAAGCAGCAGTGATATAATGATATTTATTTCAGATTATGACCATACGCCTAAATTAATTGCATGTGTGAATTCACTTGTTTTTCTGATCCTGGAGACTATCAGATGGAAAGATTGAACTTATTGTCCACCTTGCAAGTTGCTTCATTTAGAAATCCGTTGGATGCAAAAATATTTTTCAAGTTTCTACCAATGGCCATCACACATACCGCACATCTATATATATATATATATATATATATATATATATATATATATATATATATATACATATATATATATATATATATATATATATATATATATATATATGTATATAGATATATATATATATATATATATAATATATATATATATATATATATGCACACATACACGAGTCCATGGATGGATATGGCAAATCAAATCGAACAGGCGCTCTCCCTTCTTAAATGAACAGAATAATCCATATACAACTGAATATGAGTCATCGAAGAATAGCAATAACATTTGAAAACCTATAGAGAGATTGTATATAGCGTCAGGATTCTGTGTGAAACGATGCCCGCTAAATATAAACCAATACGTCCCGCAACCAAGGTCAGCCATATGGTCGATATCTAATTCATTACTTAAGACTCTCTCTCTCTCTCTCTCTCTCTCTCTCTCTCTCTCTCTCTTTATATATATATATATATAAATATATATATATATATATACATTTACATATATATATATATATATATATATATATATATATATATATATATATATATATATATATAGGTGTCCATAAGTCCCAGTACCAATTCTGAGCGATAAATACATGTAATGGTACTGGGAATTTATGGACACCCTGTGTGTATATTATATATATATATATATATATATATATATATATATATATATATATATATATATACATATATATGTATATATATCTGTGACGAAGTGCCAAGTATCTGGTTACTACACTTACATTCATTTATTGTTACCTCACAAAAGCCAGACACCTGAACCCTCATCACAGGTACTAAACTACTGAACACTCTAAAGGCAACAGTGATCCCTTAACAACTTACCAGTATTGCAGAAAATCAGGACTAAGTTCATCAAAACAGGTGTGAGGTAATCTTGTAAGTAATTAAATTAATCAAAGGGCATACTCCATCAACAACTTTAAAAGTCTAAGTATTTCCCTGATTTCAGAAGTCTAAGTACTTCCTGGTTCTAAGTCACTTCAAGTTAATGAAGGAAAACAGATTAATCACCACTCTATGTTTCTACCTAACATCGATATAATGAAATGCAAATATACTGGTTTAAAAATAAAGAAAACACTTATAAAAATTTTAAATACAGAAATTTATTATTAAACTCAAACTTTATAAGTGAAATTCACAATATTAGGGAAAAATACTGTTATTTGCAAACAAAGTAAAGTTTAATTAATTCTTGAAAATCAATTAAGTAAATTAAATCAAAATTAATTTATCAAAAAATTCAAGAAAATTAATTCAATTGAAATTCAAAAGTGTTAGACAATAATTGAAATTTGGAAATTAATTCACAAGTGCTAAACAACAATAAAACTTGAAAGAATTCCAAGTAAATGCAAATTAATTCACCAAGTGTTAAATTTAATTAAATGTGCATGACTAAGCAATGAAAATAACTAAGTCAATTAAATGTGAATGCAAATGAAAATACAGAAAAATGTGGACAATATCAAAATTTAAAAAAAGTACTAATCACACAGAATAGAAATAAAAAGGCACACTTCAATAAGAAAATGAACAGATGCACAAAAATGAAACAAACACAAAACACAAAAAATTTGCAATGTGTAAAAACGTAAATAGTTTCTCTCAAACCACTGTAACCATCAGTTATTTAGTTTTTTACCAAACCACTGTTCCTATCAGTTATTAGTTGTTACCTAACCACTGTTCCTATCAGTTATTAGTTGCAACTGATAAAAATATAACAACACACTTTACCTTTTTGGTATACCAATTTCTTTCTTTCTTGCTGCAGCTCGTTCCACAGTTTCACAAAAACCAGGCGCCGTACGAAACAATGTTTGTTCAGATTCCACAAAAAACACTAACTAATACTAAATAAACTCTAAGAAATATCAAATATGAAATTCTAAAGTTTCGGGTAAACCATTCAATAAGTACAAAATCGTTACGTTACTTTAACATTGAAAGTGCTATGCGATAAAGAGAGAGAGAGAGAGAGAGAGAGAGAGAGAGAGAGAGAGAGAGATGTGAACAGTTTGAGTCTTTAAGCCCAAATGAAAAACTTCTCCCTTACGGAAGCTGGACTGGAGATGACAAAACGTTTTGGGCAACAATTCTTCCAGAAGCTTCCATTATGACGCAACTTTACAAAGAAATGTGTAATCTGTACGTGGCTTTGACAAAGACATACGCATATGAGACGATTCTGTTAAAAACAAAAAAACACGTACTCGATTCAATCGCTCGAAGCAGAATTTTCCTTATCACACATGATGACAGAATCCCAAAACACAATGAAGGCTCGAGCTCGCTTTTCAAACGTGTTGACAGATTTTGAAAAACAACTCTAGCTTTGATGGACAAAGATATTCTCTCTCTTTTCTACATTCCACGTTATATATATTCTTTACAGTATGTTATGCGAAATCTGCAAACACATCTAAGCTATCTAGGAATCTGAAAAAATGTTGCCAAAATTCTACATAACATATTATACAGTCAAAGATGGGGAAATATGCATTTTGAAAGTAGCAATGTATAATAATACATATATATCAAAAGGTTAGCCATAAATATCGTTCAATATCGGAAAGTCAGTGTCTACGTTATTTCTAAACCAGGCATCGCAACCATTAGACTCCTGCCGGTGACAGCGCCTATCAAATTATAAATCCCCTTGGGTGTACGTTTTATATGACGCGTAATGACTTCTAATATTTGTGGCTCAAAATTGTGAATATAAAAACATCCAACACAAGTACAAATGGCAGACAGAAATTAATATCATATATATATATATATATATATATATATATATATATATATATATATATATACATATATAGATATATGATATATATGTGTGTGTGTGTGTATTTATTTATTATGTATGTGTGCATGCAGATGCGATGCATACTCAATACAATAGTATATTCTATACCATTTTTCCTTAGTTCAGATGCATTCGTAAAATGCATGCCTTCTCAAATTTTAAGTTTCATAAAATGTGTTTTTTGATTTATCATATAAATACATATATGTTTGGGGATATATTTATATCAGTGTTCTCAACTTGGGAGGCATCCAGCAATTTCCAAGGGAAGTCCTAGGGAGAAAAATTTACAATTCTCTAAATATACTCGTTACTCTCTTAACGAGATTGAGGAACTGATGGGTCTAGTTAGACTCGTTGGACACACCAGTTTTGTAATTATTTACCTCCCTCCCTATCCTCAAACCCTTTCGCTTTTCTTTCTTTTTTTTTTTATCTTCCTTTGAATCTGGGACGGAAGACAACAATCTCAGAGGGGGCGTGATAATAATAAAAGGTTAAGAACCAATGATCTACATGCATATTCACTAATTATTTGATTTCTAATCATGAACGTTCCTCCCGCGCTATACCTGCCAATCTGAAAATTTATTCAGAGAACAAATTCAAATAAAAAAAAAAATTATTGATATACATCAAATGGAGTTTAGAACCTCAGAGAACGGTCCTCGAATGGGAAATGGCACGTAACGAGTCAAGTATTAATGTACTGGCTACAAAACAGGCAGTAACACAGTTCGTTAAAGTAAAGATCCCCGAGGACCCAACCCATATAACAGGGCAATTTTGATCTTGGAAAATTGTCAATTTGTTTTCCATTGGTTACCATTCTCATATTGTTTAAGTTAGGAATTAATCCACTCTCACCACAAAGACAGAAAAAGAGGATTATTCCTCTTTTATCATGGTCGTGGCAAACGACGCTCCCAACCGATTTTTGTCCGTGTTGACCTATTCCAGGGGGTTGGTGACCCCTGGAAGCTAGAGCGTGACCTATTCCATGGGGGTTGGTGACCCCTGGAAGCTAGAGCGTGACCTATTCCAGGGGGTTGGTGACCCCTGGAAGCTAGAGCGTGACCTATTCCAGGGGGTTGGTGACCCCCTGGAAGCTAGAAAGTGACCTATTCCAGGGGATTGGTGACCCCTGGAAGCTAGATGTGACCAATTCCAGGGGATTGGTGACCCCTTGTAGCTAGAGCGTGCCCTATTCCAGGGGTCACCAACCTTTGAAGTTAGAAGAGCCATTTATTAGAGAATCGTAAAAATGCAGTACTATCAGAGCCGCTATGACAAAAATGGCCTTAGAAACTATTTATATTCATTAAGAAAACAAATAAAAATTGATGCTTATAACATGCTTTTAAAATTGAATAAAATGAATCAAATATTGTCTTAAGAGTGTTGCATCATTTCTTAGTTGATTGTTTTGAATTACGCTTAGTGAAAGTGAAGTCTTAACCTTTATAAGAATTACAGCCTAGAAGCATTGCCTTCTTTGGTCTCCTCCTCTCCTAGAGGCTTGACGTTTAGTAGAATTTAAACTATACAGTCTATCATAACCTCCGTTCCATCTCAAGTTACTGGAAGCCGAAGTTTTCCCTCTCCCTCTCTTTTTCACTTTTTTCGCCCATTTCAAGTTCCGGCCTGAAAACCCTTTAAATAATAAAAACTTTCGAGCCGGATTTTCAACGAGCCAACGGCGTTCGGGGGACGTCCCCCTCTTCGTGGAGAACGCGTTTCATCTAAAATTGACTCATATAAGGATATTGATCTGATTTGTTCCCAAATGGAATTCTAACCTAAGCAGCTTATCTTCATAATATTCCGCTGTAAAACTTCTTAAACTAATTAAAGTGGGAGTTAGTCGCCCAACCAAGGAGAAATCCATCACTGCATTCGAGCTTTCAAGAACAATTTCAGTTTAATTTATCTGTACATTATTCCAATAAACTTCTTTCGTTTTCAAAGGCTTCCCGTCACTGGTGTCAATCGGGCAATTTGCTTTCTTATTTTACACATATTCAGAACTTTCACTCGATCACCTAAGCTTTAATCATCATCCATGCCAAGAAACGACAATGAGTTTATTATCATTGTTATAATTTTGTAATTGTTTGGGCATGATGCTTCAATATTTTGATCATCAAGGGAGTAAAAGTACCTTCGTTTGGACACTGACATATGGTTTGAGATCATGAGATCATGATAAAACTTATCAGCCTAGTAGTAGTTCGTCATGTGGTTCGAAATATCGAAATGTTGAATGTCATCGAATTCGTAAGTCACAAAAAAAGAATTCAAGAAGCTCTTTCGAAGTCTTTCAACATTCGGCGAGAGCCCACTGAGTTTCACGGGACTGAAATGGACTTCTAAGCATCACAACCTGATCGTTCAAAATTGAATGTAGCCTTCACTCATCATGATACGGAATCATACCATGAAAAGTTATGCGATTTACGAAATGTAGGCTCCTTGAGCAAGGTCGAGAGATCAGGAAAGTAGATACGATGAAGTACAAGGGTTTCAAAGTTGAATGTTTATGCCAGTAAATGAGTAGATAAGGGATAAGTTGGAAACGACGACCTATAACGTAGTTTAGAGAACAAATAAATGGTTGACTAATTATGCAAATGAATAATTGAATAAGAGATAAGTTAAAAAAAAAACAGATGTAATCTCTCTCTCTCTTTCTCTTTCAAACCAGGTTTATGGAGACTCCCAAGATATAAACACAAGCCTATTCTCGCCATCGATCATAATTAACTGAAGTGCCGCCTGTCGTTAAACAGATGTGGGACCGAATCGCCAAATCTCAGATTGGGTATGTTTACAATCTTCTACTGTCTATTAGTTTTTTTTTTTAGTACAGGTTACGAGGAAACCCAAAGGGAATAATGATTAAAAATATTCACCACCTAAATCCCTCATTTTAATCAAATGCATTACTGATTAGTGGCCTTCATTCAAGTCTATTTTTTGGGGGGTGGGTGAGTGGGGGAGTGGGGGCTGGTTCCCAGATACTGACTAGATAAACCATACATGTGAATATTTTAAGATTCGTTCATATTGTTCCCAATATCTCATCACCAAAATTGCTAACTTTCATTCAAAGTCCCGTGTCTCTGTGATGTGGCATTCTTGAATCGAAAGCTGTTCCATAAGTCATAAATTGGTTCTTTGGTTTGAATTTTACCGCCTATAACTGGTTCACTTAAGGTGGATTCTTAGGTGAGCCCTATACCTGCCAGACGTTTGTTTGTTTGGCGGCCGCTGAGTGGCCTGGAGGCTGCCTACCTCCTGGTACCAACCAATCAGCGGCCGCCAAACAAACGTCTCGTAAGCATAGGGCTCATCCAAGAATTTACCTTATGTGAACCAGGTATAGTGTCCAATCAGCTGATAACGACGGAGTCTCTAACCTGAAATGTCTACATTTCAGATAAGGTGGAACAAGGTCCAGCGATGAAGGCCAAAGCCTCCAGAGGCCTCCAAGCATAAAGATGACTTTCTCTGCGGCGAAAGCAATGCATCAGAAGTGAGAGAGAGAAGAGAGAGAGAGAGAGAGAGAGAGAGAGAGAGAGAGAGAGAGAGACCCCAAAAGGTTTCCTCAGACGCAAGCAGTCCGTTTTGAGACATGAGTGATGAGGAATGAGGCAGGATTGACTGTCCTGGTGGTGAACGGCGGAGAGCCATGTTCCGCGGAACTATGTGGTGAACACTGGTGGTGGCGGCGGTGGTGGCGGTGGTGAAAAAAAAAAAAGAAAAAAGGGAAAAAAAGGGGGAGGACTGAGAGTAGAGGCAGCCGTGGTCATCGTCATCATCGTCGTCGTCGTCGTCGTCGTCCGTGCCATTCGTCCTCGTCGGCATCGCCATGCTCCTGCTGGGGATTGGAGTGGTGCTCACCGCAGCTATGGTGATCACGTTCGTCTCCAGCGCCTTCATCATCTTCATCATCCTCACTAGCAAACAGGTAGGTATGTAGGTAGGTAGGTCAGGGTAAGTGCATCTCCCTCTTATGGCGGTTTCAAAAACGGAAATAATCCATACCAGTGGTTCTCAGTCTTTTTTAAAGCTCATGCACATTTTTCACCTTATGACAGAATGTCATTCCCCCCCGGTCCCCTTTCCAAAATTGTCCACCTCAAAAGGTGCATTCCAAATAATATGCAACAAAATGCTAACACAAACACAGGCTAGCCGAGAGAAACCCCAGCGTGACCTCTCACGATGTCAACGTATGGTGTGTAGTCCTAGAGCCAGTTTGAGCCTGCCAATCTATGATAGAATTCCCTACCTGAAACTCTGAAATTCCCCGCTATGAGGGAATTCTCCTCTGGATGAGACCCTTTGTTCTATACAGTAACTTCAGCTCATTCAAGCCCGTTAGTCTCTAAGAAAATGCAATGGACTACAGTGCATACAACATGGGGTACATACGATACAAACATAGTAGAAATAGAAATGATACAGCCAAAGACCAAAGACTTTACAAAATTAACTCTACTACTGATATAAGGGAAAAACTTATAATCCGCGGACATAAAGTTAAAAGTTATAGCTAAAATGCAAAAATAATTAGGGCACTGAAGTTGACCCAGAAAGACTACTAGTGATCTGACGTGGAAACAGGGCTCTGCAGTCAATATTAAGCCTACTCGCAATTTACAATCCTTATTAAAAAGCATATTCATCTGCTGCTTCATAGTAGTGACTCGCTAGTGTTTTTCAACTATTAAGTATGATAAATGAGTACAGTAACTAAGTCTACGGGCATAACCAGCTCCGTTTCAGGGAATCCCTTTTCACCCCCACCCCCTTCGGAGGAGGGGGGGCGAACGTAGGATGAAACCCCATTATAAACCATCTTAGGGGTTCCCACTATAACCCTGCCAAGTTTCATGCCCATCGGACCAACCGTTTGGCGGTGATTGAATGACGGACGGACGGATAGACATAACGCCCATTATAGTCTAGCAAGATATGAGCTGATTATGATGCTAAAATGTAATAGACTAAAATATTCCAAGCGATAGTGACTCTTGAGAATGTAGGACCGGAATTAACTATCTGGAAGCATACATAATATAGCACACATAACACCCAGAAATAATGCTGAGTGGCAACCTCAAACGAAATCATTGAACATGAAGGAACTAAAGAATTGAAACATTAACACAGAAGTTGACACTAAGAACTAAGTTTGAGTTTGTTATTTATCATTATTCCATAAGATTACAGTCGTCATGCAGCTCTGGCTACATTTTTTTTAATAATGCCGCAACAATTGTATCTATATTAGTTCTAGTGTCTAGTTCTTGCTCAGGTGTCCTTGTTAAATTTCATACATAAACTTCTGTATTATCTGATTCTTTTATATTTTGATTTCTGCTCTGCCAGATTCGTTTCCAAGAGTCACTTGTCCTTCATGTCTTTCTATTTTCACCTTTAGTGCGCTGATTAATTTTGCTATTTACCTTCAACTTGAATCCGGAATCGCCGACTATAAGATTTTACTCGCTTATATCATCACTAAAGATAATTGGCCTCCGTTCAGACGAACAAACACCAACTATCCAACACAAACACTAAATTATGCAGGCGAATTTGAATATGATTATGATGTTGATTTGAAAATGGACATTTTCTCTAACGGTAATGAATGAGGTCAAACCATTTTGCTGTCGTGTGGATGCACACACGTACGTCAGCATATTGAAAAACACACACAATAATGCAGCTTCAACACGGGCCCATGAAAGAAAGAGCAGAGCAAATACTAATTCATATCAGAGGAAATCGTACGGATAGATTGCCGCTGATGATCTTTCCCTTTGCTGAAAAGCAAACTGTATTTTTTTGATGTCATGAACACTCTTTTTTAGACCTATGGCCATTTTGATCATCATGACAATGGCCATCGCGGCTATAGGTTAGTTGCTAGGTTGTTGGTTAGTGCTTTTGTGCTATAAAAAGTGCACCGGACGGACGAATGTTCAGTGATGGATGCATAACAAACAGTTTCTTTTTATTACTATTATTATTAGTAGTAGTATTAGTAGTGCAAACTAGCACAAGAGTGAAGTTGACGAAGCTCTATGTACAGCTAATTAAGAAAAATCCATAAAGTCCCAATAAATACTTGTAATGGTCCTGGGACTTTATGGACACCCTGTACTCACACACACACACACACACACACACACACACACACACACACACACACACACATATATATATATATATATATATATATATATTATATATATATATATATATATATATACAGTCCACACCAAAAGGTCGGTTTGAGTCATGTAGTGGAACACCACTGTCATAAGAAACTAGGCTTTAAACGCATTGAAGTAAGTACAGTTCGAGCTAAACCTATATACATAAAATCACATTTACATTAATATAAAAAAAAAAAACAATTACTAGAAGAAAGAAAAGGAGTGATACCCTCTCTACAGGAACACACATCGTCTGAGGTTGAATAATCGTAATAACAATAACTTAACAAGGCAACAGAAATAATAATGATTAAATAGCAGTGGTAACACACGTTTGGATAACGTAAGGTGTAAGGACATAGAGAACACAACAGCAAATAAACGTATAGGTATATAATGGTCCGACGAAGTCTCACGAGGCTAACAATAATCCTCATCTGGGAATTGAGCCACCAGGCCAATACTTTATACATTCAGGCTTGAGAGCGAATGGGCAAATCGTTAGCGAGGTGATTCACAGGTCGGCGTAACAAGATGGCGGCGATCAAACCCCAAAGAAGTTACTGTTCTATGCAACTGAGAGGCTGATGCCTTATAGTGATGGTGCTTCAAGGCCAGTGGCTCAGGTCCTAAGGAGATGAATGCTAAATATTAGTATTCGTGAGCTTTCATTTATTGTCAAAAAAGGAAAGTTCAGCCTCTCGGTTTGAAATTGGACGCGAACAAACGAAAACAAAACACAAAATACTCTCTTTTATATATATAATATATATATATATATATATAGATATATATATATATAGATATATATATATATATATAAAGTGCTAGAAGGATTTATATTTCCAAATACGAGTGACCAACAAACAGACAGATCTTTGACGCTAATACGAGCATTATATATAAAAAAAAGACTATCGCATTATCCAAATAATAAAGTTATTGGTAATTGTGTCATGTTTTATGAACTCAAAATAGTCGTTCGTAGATATGAAATAACTGATTGTTTCAGATCAAATTGGTGTTACAGCAATAGAGTAAACATAAATTGCGCTCGATGAAAAATAATGTTACTGAACTTTTATCAGAACATACACACTTGAAAAGCTTCCACGCGTTAAAAAATATCTATAATCGATTCTAGCTCCTCGAGGCAGGGCCAGAAGTTCACGTTTTCTACGCAATTGCCTTCACCAGTGATAACTGTGTCGAAGTATTTATGAATAAAAAAAAAAAAGGATTCAAGGAACTGTTGGTAACACTATTGGAACAATCTGAAAATTGGAAGATGAGGATAAAGGACGGGGAGAGAGAGAGAGAGAGAGAGAGAGAGAGAGAGAGAGAGAGAGAGAGGAGAGAGAGAGGAACTTGATAAATTGGAAGATGAAGATAAAAGGCAGAGATGAGAGAGAGAGAGAGAGAGAGGAACTTGGTAAATTGGAAGATGAAGTGAAGGGCAGAGAGGAGAGAGAGAGAGAGGAGAGAGAGAGAGAGAGGAACTTGATAAATTGGAAGATGAAGATAAAAGGCAGAGAGAGAGAGAGAGAGAGAGAGAGATGAGAGAGAGAGAGAGGAACTTGGTAAATTGGAAGAGATAAGTGAAGGGCAGAGAGAGAGAGAGAGAGATTTAGAGAGGAGAGAGAGAGAGAGAGAGAGGAACTTGATAAATTGATAAAAGGCAGAGAGAGAGAGAGAGAGAGAGAGAGGCAACTTATCTAGCCCTATTTCGTTGTCTCTCAATCCATTATCTGATTGGTCGGAAGCCTAAGAACATTTTCTTTGTCCAAACGACAGGGACTTCTTTGCTGCGCAAAAATAGAAAGAAAAGTAATTTAGTCACAATCATTGGTAACCGACGGAACAGTGCCAAACCCTAGAGACTTATTGTACTTAATCATTGTTGTACAAGGTGTCCATAAAGTCCCAGTACCATCATAAGGTATAAATACTTGTAATAGTACTGAGACTTTATGGACACTCTGTATTTGATCTTTTCTTAATTAATAATACTTTTTTTGGCACTTTTATACAGCAGTTAGCAAAACCATAGCAGTCACAAATACCATGAGAAACTGTAACGACTTTTTCACTTGCGATCAGTCATTTTCTCTTGTTCTCATTAAAAATAAAAAATAAAAAGTTCCTCATTGGACGACCAAGTTGCATACCCGCCTATCAATTTGGTAGCCTGAGTTTGCTCCCTGCTGCTGCCAACACGGAACTAGAGGAATTCATTTCTGGTGATCAGTTCATTCCTCGATATGATGTGGTTCGGATCCCACAGTAAGCTGTCGGTCCCGTTGCTGAGTAACCAATTGGTTCCTATAGTAGATTCACATCAACCTTGCATTTGATGTCTAGGCCAGTTCCTTATGACGCTCCTGATTGGCTGTTGATAAGCCAATCACAGGGCTGGAAACTCTCAGTCTCTCTCTCTCGAGAGAGTTCATATGGGCAGGATCTGTTCCACCTCTCCTGAGGGATACGTCTTTCAGGAGAGGTGGAACTGTTGTGGTAGTTTTTATTTGTTATGAAGTCTTTTTCTTTTTGTAGTTTTGGTTGGTATTTGTTTCTCTTTTAGTTTTGTTATATAGGGGTATCCTTAATCTACACCACGTTGAGTTTGAATCTCTCTTGGAACTTATTAGAATACTTAATTGTTTGGAAGTCTTGCTGAATGCTGAAATTCTCATTTCATTTAATTCATTCCATTTCCTTTAATTCACTTTCTCAGGAGGCTTTTGACGTGATTCGTTTCCTTTGGATTCTGGGCAAGTTAAACACCACGCTTCTCTTTCTTAATTATTATTGTAACACAAATTCACTGTCCAATCACACAAATGACACAGGGTAAACGGAGTACAACCTGACACAAGTTCTGCGTCGAGAGGTGAGTTCCTAACTAAACTTTTCTTTCGATTCAACTGAGGTCTGGACCTATTCTTTCAATTCTTGCTCCACCTTCTTTTCTACTGGAGAACACCTTAATTCTTCGTAACTGGATAATCTTGTCTGCCTACTACTTCCAGTGACACCCTTTGACGAATCAGGGTGTATGCTGTGAGCAGTCGTTACCACCCTTTCAAACATCCTGGTTTGTATTACGTTTTCTACCTCTCTCGCTACCTCTTCATCTACCATAACTCTACTAGTAGATTTTCCTAGCTAATATTCCCTACATAACTATTCTTCCTGCCTTTACATGTAAAGCATGTAAAGGGCAGAACATACATTCTACCTATGTGAACTCTCTCTCTCAGAAGAGTTTCCAGCCCTGTGATTGGCTTATCAACAGCCAATCCAGGAGCGTCGGAAGGGACTGGCTTAGACATCAAATACATGTTGATGTGAATCTCTACTACAGCCACGTATAAAAAGCCCTAAGAGAGCTGTTAATCAGCTGAGTGGTCTAAGTAAACTGAGGTATACTTAACTCATTAAAGTCAGTTCGTTTGTTACGAGTGCTATTTTTATTACTCTCTTCGTTATGTTTGCGTTGCGTACCTACGGGTTCTTATTCTCTCTTCTTCTTCTGGTTCTCTTCGTGGCTACAGGTAATGCTTGGAAGGTTATTTGTTATATGGGCTAACCTTCCATTATCGCTTGCGATGAGTTTCTTTTCTCATAGGAACATTGTAGATTATTTATTTCGTTTTAGCCATGTCTCTCAGGAGGGCTTGTTTCATGGCGTGGATACATTCCACGGATTCTGGGCAAGTTAAACACCACTTAATTAATTTGCTTATAATTAGAATAAAGTATAAGTTTCACAATACAACACTACACTACACTGGAACAGAGGGAGAAGGGATACAGCCTCCCCGTATAAGGCCTTGTTCTTAACTAACTTTCTCTGGGAGCTCAAATGAAGTTTGAACCTAACTGATTCAATTAGCTCCTCCTTAACTACTCTCTAAGACACATCATACTTCTTCTTGAGTGGCTTTCCTTACTTCCGGTGCCACCGGAAGTAAGGAAATTGAGTGCCAATGTTTGGTCTCGTTTTCGAAACTGCTTTTCTTGCAGTCTGATACTGCAACACATCTACTCTCTTTTCTACCTTAACTTCTGGTAGATTCTTCATCACTCTACCCTCACTATATATTTTTCTACCAGTGGTTTTTCCTAACTAATTGTCCCTACCTATTCTCTGGACAGACTCTTGTTGTTTCCTAACACGTTTTCCTTTTCTGTTTCAGTATAAGAGCAGCACCAGCCTCCTCCATCTACAGCTGATGGGCACGAGCGTCATTCTGTCTCTGGTCTTCATCATCTTCTCGACGCCTTCCTTTCTTCAGGTAAGACTTAGCTCGTGGTACGGGGCCGTGTTTGATGATATGTCACTGTATGGGGGATAGTGCCGTCAGAATAAAATCAGTGAATGAAATTATGTAACAGTTGTTATAAATCTCTTCAATATTAATTTTTCTCTGTCTTTTTGCAGTTCTTATTTTAGCGTTCTTTTTTAAGGTCAATTTTGTTTCTAAATTCATGTTCATCCAAAGTCTCAGGATTCTTGTTTCTCTTTCGCTCGCAGGGAAAATGGCTTGCTGGAGACGACAGCATTCTCAGGCAATCTCTCACCACATTGGCGCCTTGGACTAGCCCGGACTGGGAGTCAGACGAAGGCGCCAATAGCACAGATGGCTTCAGCACTACAGTGGCCTCAGTGGAGTCTCCTTATTCCTGGATCCTTGAAGAGGACGCGAATAACACTACCAATTTCACTTTGGGTTACCAGACCACTTTAGAATCGGTCAATAGCAGTGTCGATAGAAATGATAGCGTTATTATAAGTAGGCCTAAGACTATTACTTTACATGCAGACTTATTGTGTCGATTATATGGTTTTCTTTTCATTATGTTTCACACGATAGCTGTGTGGGTGGTTATAGGTCTCCACTGCGACAAATACTGTGCCATTGCTACCCCACTTCGCTACAACCAACTTGTGACGAGGCATCGCATCGCAGCTTTCTCAGTTCTGGTTTGGTTCTTGGGGGTGGGGTTGGCCTTCCCGCCGCTAGTAGGTCCTTACACTTACTCTTTCGCAGGGGGAGTTTGCCTTCCTGTGTGGCACAGGCTCGATGCAGTTGCCTACACTTGGACTCTCGCAACACTCTGCATCATCTTGCCATTCATCATTATCATCATTGTTAACGGACGCATCATCATTATTGCTAGGCATCACCAGCACCGAATTTTCTCAGCTATATTCGAAGTCATGATGTCAGCGCAGGCAACCGTAACTCATCAAAAGAATCCATTTGACGTTCCGAAGAAGAAAAGGAAATCTGTGTGGACAGTATTAGAGCAAATAGCAGCATTGTAATATGTTATTTCCCTTTCTTTGTCACGATCATCTGGGAATCATTCTACCGAAGAAGAGTCAACCAGTATCTCCTTTTGCTGGATGTTATCTTCTTAATCTTAGCACCGGTCATCAATTCATTCATCTACGGGATCAAATGTAAGAATATCAGAAAAGCATTTCGAAACTACCTCAGACGGAAAAACGCTTTACAAGGAGGGGGGGGGGGGGGGGGCGGAAGTGAAGCTGAGATCAGGCGCCCCGTATCCTTCAGCAACTAATTCTCGGATCCGGCCCTCGATATCTTCCACCCTCGCGATGCCCCATCCTCCAAAAATCTCTTCAGAGGCGAATGTCTGACTACCTTCTCCAGGACCAAAATTGAACCAGCCAAAGTTTGTGAGAAGGTCGTCGGATATGTCCTGGCATCCTCTGGAGGATGGAACACCATCTCCTACACGCCTAAGGAAGCCTATAGATACAAAGGCCCCAGCAGCGTCAGAGTCATCACCAGTGGGCTCTCATTCCCCAGCCAGTGATACTAATTTCCTGACTGTGCCCACGTTCGAGGCTGCCAGGTCTTACTACCTCGGACAGCAGCGTGTGCGTCTCTCCATCTCATCTCTAGACTCAGATATGAGTTTCTCTGTTCGGGAGTCTCGCACAGAGGAGGAAAATCTAACGAGTACGTCATCGCCCGACAACCCGTCCCGTAATGTTCCTACAGCCAATGGACACAATAAAGACCATGATGCCCTATCTCCATCAACTCTTCACCTGGGGATGCCTGAGATATCAAACGCCAATAGATCAAAATCCTTAGAGCTGCCTTTGGTTAGCTGCCATGACTCCTCCATGAAGCCAAATGGCGACGCTAATCCAGAGAACAAGCATCAAGCTGACTGTCAAACACCACTTTTGTGCAAAACCTTTGAGCAGCCCAAGAGAAGCGCAAGTTTGACTTCATCTTCACCCTACGTATTACGCACCTTAGAAGCAATCCTGTCCGTAAGAATATCACAATCTCTTCTGAGGCGTGGCTCTGGCTGGGGAGGTTCGCTTGGAAGCATCGAGAGGCTCTCGAAATTTCTCCGAGAAAGTCGGAGAAGCGTTCAGCCAGAATCAAACTCATCCTATTTTCCAATTACACCTCTGCAGCTGATGGACAACACAACCGTACAACAGCAGGAGTCCGACAACAAAATAGACGACGGTAACGCTTGTCCTGAAAATGGCGACCTTGGTGTTCTGACATTCATCAACCCCTTGCCCAATGGGGGTCCTTGTGTAGGTGTCTGTAACAAGGAAGCCCCCAGGGAAATGGAAACTACCCTTACAGTCACCTAACAAAATCTGTCTTTATGTGGAATCCTCTACTACCTGAAGCATTCATCAAAATAATCTATCTATCTGTCTGTTTATTTCACAACGTGGAATCCATAATAACTGCATATAAACGTTACTACCCTAGCATTCATCAAAATAATCTCTCTCTCTCTCTTCTTCTTCTTCTTCTTCTTCTTCTTAGACGCAATATATAAGCAATGATGATGTACCTACACTCACATCTCTTATATTTGTAACATTAGAAGTTGGTTTCGCAGTATTTTTTATAAATTTCAGTCATAATCCTTTTTTATAAGGAGATTATATTTTCTATGGAGATAGATAGAAATGATAACATTTGAGTTAGTTTTATGGTCTGTAAAGTTAGTGATATAGCCGAGGAGAAGATAAGACAAAATGGAGATGTGTGGAGGATGTGAGAGTTCAAACTATCACGTGAGTGATGATGATCTAGCTGTGTCTTATTGTTAGCTTAGCTGCCCTGTTAACCAGTAGCAGGCTCACAAAGTATCAGTATACGTGGAATGACCAGAATATAAAAATGTGATAATAAATGGATATAATTCAAGTATAACGTGTTTGTATTCCTGCTATATATACGTATATATATCCTTAACTCCACGGTGGAAGGTGGATGTGAAACTGGGAAACTTTGAAGAAGTACTTACGTAGTTTAGTTCTACATTCTCAGGTTCACACAGTGTGAACTTGAGAATGTAGAAATAAACTACGAAAGTACTTGTTCAAAGTCCCCCAGTTTCACTCACCTTCCACCGTAGATAGTCTCATGCACGTGTTCCTTCGTACTACATTAAATGTATATATATATACGTATATATAAAACTGACCTAGTGCAGAGGTACCCTGTCTAAAAGAAATGAAACGAAGACTATGACCAATGGCCACCATAACGATGAACACCCCAGTATGTATTAGACCATAGCCTAATGATTAGTGGGAAAGATCGTGATTGACAGCGAATCACGATTCATACGATCGTACTGTGGTTTCTTCAGCTGCAGAATACGAAGCATGAGCAAAAAGGATGGATAAAATGCGATGATTTAATCCACGCTGAAACGTCATGTTCATTTATTGCAAAATGAGCACGAATAAAGTTGTTAAATTCGTCTCACAAGAGTCGCCCAGAATCCTCGTCTGACGAGATTAGGGAAAAAATTTAGTATTGATTGATCCTATATAAAAAATTCCATTTTGGTTCTTGTATGGCATATCAGCATACTTAAAATTAAACTAAACTTTACAGTCAATATTATTGAAAAAGAAACCCACAAAATCACTTTGTAACCTTGTTTACTTCTAAGTATTTACATTTAGTTTTACTACACACTCAAGTACTTTCAGGCCCTATCTGTGGCCCATTTTCAAGAGATGTTTGGGATGTTAGCATGGGTTAAGGCCCAGCAGTCTTCTGGAACTTCTCGTTGAGCTGTTATTTATGTGATGGCTGTTCTGGTTTCCTTGAGAGTTGCCAATCCCCCTCTTGCCGCTCTGATATCCTGAGCTGATGGTCAATGGGATTATCCTTGAGGTAAGGGTGTGGTCACCAAAAGTCTGTTTGGGCATGAAACCTAATCTCCAGGTCAGCAGGGTCAATCTTAGCTTCTTTTAATATCAATCTCGGCTTATGGGATCTTCTGAGGTAAAACAAAACTTTGTTTCTTCTATTACTTTTAATCTCTCAGATGAAGTGCACCTTCTACTACCCTCCTGTGACTAATTTTGTTGCTTTTGTATATAAGCCTACTGTTTTTTAATCCATCCTATGGTCATTTTCCCAACAATGCCTAACTAATAGCACTCCCCCTGAGAGTTAAGAACATAGAAGGGGGCAGTACGCCCTTCTATGTTCTTGGATTTCTAGTCCTTATTCCCCTACCCCTGATTCCCCCACATATCTGTCTCCACAATTGTTGCAATTGATTATGTATACCCCGCTCATCATCTGTATTACTTTCTTCTCCTTCCAATTTATTTTTTACATACTTTGTTTTTTTACAGTATTTTCAAAGGTATATACAAATTTATATTACTCTTTCATTTTTGAAGTGATTTGTTTTCATTTTAGGCATAAAAGGGAGAGCAACTATTTTCTTGTTTTCTTTATTCCATGTACTCTCTACATTTGCTCTGTAAAAAATTTTTCTAGCTTTGCTGAGTGCCCTTTTTCTGAACCATTCCGGTATGCTAATGCATCGAAGCTTTTACCGATGTAATTTATTTCTTATTCTATCTTGCAAGGGTCACACGTTCTCATTGCCCTAAGAAATAAACCAGTTTAGTTCGAACCCCTATTTTTATATCATGACTGAAAAGAGAAGAAATGAATATATGAGTTTGTATGTGTGGGTTTTTTCTATAAGTGCTGAATTCATATCCCTGTTTTCTTTTCTTCTATGAGTATGTCTAAAAAAGGGCAGTTTATTATTGTTACTTTTCTCTAAAGTGAACTGGATATTGTTATCAAACTTATTGAGTTCATCTAGAAAAGTTTCTATTTCATTTTCATCACCTTGCAGAATAGCAAAAATATCATCCACATATCTCCACCATCCTTGCAGTTTTAAGTTAGGGACATTAACATTAGGAACTAGATTAGTTTCGAAATATTCCATATAGATGTTAGCGAGTATAGGTGATAATGAGGACCCCATAGCTACTCCATATTTCTGTTTGTAAACTTGTCCCTCAAACGTGAAATAAGTATCACTGACACACAATTTAATCAACTCAAGGAAGACGCCTATTTCGATGTTTGGATTGAAAATACCCTCATTTTGTTTAGTCTGAAGGAATTATAATACTTTATCTAAGGGGACATTTGGTGAATATGTTACTACATCAAAACTAACCATGTGTTTCCCCCTCCCATTTATATTATCTTTCTTAACTTTGTCTATGAAATCTAATGAATGTTTAATATGGGATTTCTGAAAATTTACCTAAGTATATTCCTAGTTCTCCTCCAGCTAACCACACAGCTAAGTTTTTTTAGGAGATTTCCTACTAAGAAACAATAGGGCGTAGTGGGCAGCCCATCCTTGTGTATTTTGGGGCTGCCATATATATATGCAAGTTCAGGTAATTTACTTGAGAATAATTTATTGCATAGCATGTCCTTCCCATTACCTAGTCTACTGATTATTTTCTTCACATTCTGATTAAAGGTATTCTGAAGCTTTTGAATTGTTGGAGGATTCTCTATTTTAGCATAAGTAGTTTCATCATCTAGTAGCCTGTACATTTTAACCCTATATTCTGAACTATTCATGATAACAATGCTACCCCCCCTTTGTCAGCTTTCACGATTCTAATGTCTTTGTAGCTTTTTAATCCCTTCAGAACGATACTAAATCTCCTTGGCAAGATATCTCCAAGTTTGCTTTCATTACTCCCTATCATCACTTCTCTGAGAAAAGGAGCTAGATCATTGTGATGTTTCAACATTAAGGTAGTTAATCTTGCTGTTGAATTCTATGTTAATAGTTTGTAGTCCCTGCACAGAAATTTAATCCTAGCCCTACTGCTGCTGTTTCATCCCTAGTCAATAATCTACTTGAGATATTCTTTAATATTATCCATATTTGCTAAATTTTATCCAAACCGAATTGCTGAATAGACTCTCATATTTATTTTTAATGTTGAGCCATGCTACGATTTGTATCAAAGTTTACTCTACTGTTGACCTGCCCAACAACTTTTTTTGTACCACTCACCCCTTTTGGTCTCTTGAAGTGTGTTTTTGTGTACTCCTTACACCAGCAAATGCAGCTTTCTTTCTTCTCCCTAAGCTCTTGCAACTGATCCTTGATGTAGCCTTCTTGAAAACTGCTGAATTACATCTGTAAAAGCTTCGATGCATTAGCATACCCGGAATGGTTCAGAAAAAAGGGCACTCAACAAAGCTAGAAAAAGATTTTACAGAGCAAATGTAGAGAGTACATGGAATAAAGAAAACAAGAAAATAGTTGCCCTCCCTTTTATGCCTAAAATGAAACAAATCACTTCAAAAATGAAAGAAAGTAAATATTTATAAATTTGTATATACCTTTGATAATACCGTAAAAAAACAAAGTATGTAAAATAATTGAAGGAGAAGAAAGTAATACAGATGATGTAGCGGGGTATAACATAATCAATTGCAACAATTGTGGAGACAGATATGTGGGGGAATCAGGTAAGGGGAATAAGGACTAGAATCCAAGACATAGAAAGGCGTACAAACTTAATCTCAGGGGAGTGCTATAGCTAGGCATTGTTGGGTGGGAAAATGACCATAGGATGGATTTCAAAAACAGTAGGCTTATATACAAAAGCAACAAAATTAGTCACAGGAGGGTAGTAGAAGGTGCACTCATCAGAGAGATTAAAGTAATAGAAGGAAACAAAGGTTTTACCTCAGAAGATCCCATAAGTCGAGCTTTGATATTAAAAGAAGCTAAGATTGACCCTGCTGACCTGGAGATTAGGTTTTCCTGCCCAACAGACTTTTGGTGACCACACCCTTACCCATTAATTCCATTGACCATCAGCTCAGGATATCAGAGCGACAAGAGGGATTGGCAACGTCAGGAAACCAGAACAGCCATCATATAAATGACAGCTCAACGAGAAGAAGTTCCAGAAGACTGTGGGCCTTGACCTAGGCTAACATCCCAAACATCTCTTGAAAATGGGCCACAGATAGGGCCTGAAAGTACTCGAGTGTGTAGTAAAACTAAATGTAAATACTTAAAGTAAACAAGTTACAAAGTGATTTTTGTGGGTTTCTTTTTCATCTTCAGAAGAAAACTGAAAGAAGTTTTTGTTTGGGTTAGTCCATATTATTTCCAGCATAAAACGAGAATGAATCTCGGTATTAGAATAAAAGACAAAATTGATGAAACAGCTCATGGAAAAATATCTAAAACTTACAACGAAGATTATACATAATAGCCTTTCCTCAAAACAAAAAGTAACCAGACTTTTAAAGCAATACAAGTAATCACATCTGATTGGATTTCCTAGAAGATCGATATAAAACGTAAAATTGATAATTAATGGATATCTCCAGCTGACCTTACCGAAATAGACCTTTCATTACAGGTTTTAATAGTAACTGATTATCCATTAATGAAGATGTCGGCATTTATCAGCATTTCCTACGTTACGCGGATATTTTTTTAACAACGCCCTCCTTTTCATCGATAAAATGCTGCGAGTTTACTGACTTTTGCACGTAAATCCGTAGATTTAATATTTAGGTGACTTAAAGGCATTTCTGAATTATTTTAACTGGGCACCAATTGCCAAATATATTCTACTCGTCATTGCATATTTCCTGAAAAATAAACATATTTCTTATTCATCATTTCATATTTCCTGAAAAATAAACTTGTTTCTGAGTTTGCTTTGTCCTTATTGTTTCTAGAAGGAATCGCCAGAAAGCTACCGCTATGGCAGAACAGAAAATGCATTGTGGCAAGTGACCCCGTAACAAAATTTATTCAATAAAACGAATCGTTGAAGGGAATGGAATAAGAGTGTAGCCCAAAGGCCAAGCGCTGTGACATATGAGGTTATTCAGCACTGGAAAGAAAATCGACAGTAAGTAAGTCTGAAAGGTGTAACCGGAGGAAAACCTCAAAGCAGTTGCACTGTGAAATAATTGTTAGGAGAAGGTGGATAGCGAGATGAAAGAAAATTAATCTGGATGGAGGTACAGTAAAACGAAATGAAAGGGGTTGCGGCTAGGGCCGATGGGACACTGCAAAGAACCTTTAGTAATACATACAGTGCATTCCGCGAGGTGAGGTGATGGAACTATCTCACTACGGGGGCGGATCTGTTGAAAGACTGCTTGTAACAATGCCAGAATTCCATTAAATCCTCTGAGATCTTTTCTCTGCTGCTACATAACAAGGTCAGCTCAAAGGTGGCATTTCATATAAGGGCATTGTGGGACAGGGTAGCACTATACACTGAAGCACCATCAGCGCTGTTGTTACAACAATAGTAAAAACTTCTATCTGTACCTACAGAGTACCTTTACGCCAAGTATTAATTAATCCACAGACGGAAGGAATTGGAGATTGTAATTTATTAGATTGCGGAAGCCAAGCCCTGCGCCCTAAGGGCCCTTTCACACTATGTCGTTTTTTGCCAACGCAGCGACGCAGACACCAGTCGACTTATACATCTTATTGGGTCGTTCACATCTTGCGTGTGCGTGAAATCGCCGCTGCATTACCGCAAACATATGCGTGATACCACCAGGTTTCTGCATCAATGCGGAATAATGCGATGGCCAGTGGACCACTATGTTCAATGGACGCCTTCACATCTTGTGTATCACAGCACACTGAACTACTCTCCAGTGGCCCGGCCAAAACCCAGGATAAGGCGTAATAACAAATATATACCCTATGAAAATCCTTATCTACTGGACATGTTGAATTTCATACTACATATTATGTATTTGTATTCAACTGATGATATCTTTATGGTATATACTGATACTTTATCATGTTTAAAACTGTAAGTTTGTACAGGGATTGATATAAATTTATAATTTTAATGACATAGAAAACCCCATTCTTCCCACTTCTCTCTCTCTCTCACACATCATTTTGAAGGGCTGAAACGTATACAGGATCCAATAAGAACATATTTTGTTAATGAGATCAAATTTATGACTTGCAATATATATTGAATTACCTAATTAATGAAAAATATATTACTTTTATTTTATGCTGCATATATTTTTATCAATATGTTTTCAATGGTTTAAGAATGTAAGAACTAAGCTCCCGGTTGTAGTGGAATTGTTCACTTCAGCTCTCCTTGAATCTTCAGATGTTTCCCCCCCCTGGGCTTTTTTTTTTATACAATGAATGTTAAATTATATATAAAAAAAAATGTGAAAATAAAAATCTCGGGATTTGAAACCAAATCGCGGTAAACAAAACTGGGCTAAATATGGCAGGGTAGTACGTCTATAGTGGAGACGAACCCAGCGTTAAGCTGGTATCACACTAGTCTTTCTTGCTCGCGGTTTTGGCCAGCATCCAGCCGATGCTCGCGAGCAAAAGTGTTGTATCGTCACACTAGGAACTCGTGGTTTCGAGGAGCCGTAGGGAAAAAGTAAACAAAAACTGAATCAGCTGATATTCAATCATGGCGCCCAGAAATTGTCGGACTGTTGCAAGATGCGCTGCAGTGGTTTATTTCTCGGAAACTTACGTGAATGCAAGAGTAACAAAAAACGTTTGTGGGTTCAAGAGTGGCTCAGAAGAGTACGTCCTATCAGCAGCAGCCATCTTGTTTGTTTACACTATGCTGTGGCTCGCGGCTCGTGCTGGCTGCTTCCCGTCCTGTTCGGAAGCAAGAATCTCGAAGCTAAAAGCTCCTGGTTTTTCATTCTCGGCAGCAACGGCTCGCTGCTTGAGACATACGGAAGTAAATGAAAAAGTTGTTGCCATACTGTTTTAGATCCTCAAATAACGTGGCAAATACGCCTAATGTCTCTCGCTGTGCATTCAAAGAGTGCACCCAATAGATTCGGCATTGTCCTCTCTTTTTTCCTCCTTAAATGCACACCAATAAAAGTACAATTTACCCTCTCTCTTATCCATTGTGGTTGACCGTACAACCCATCACGATTCTGCTGCATAAACAAATCTCCCGCCACCGACATCACTGAACAAGTCGCGAATGTCGTTGATTCCGCAGCTGTGTGCGGCAACATTTATAAAAAACCACCGCAGCTCTGCGGTGCGGTGGACGCCATCTATCTGCAGCAACAAAACGCATAGTGTGAAAGGAACCTAACCCTTCCTTTGTATCCCTTGACCGAGAAAAATGTGAAGACAAAGAAATGGGGTTATTTACGTTTTAGATGTAGTTTTCTTAGACCTATGTGGCTCCTCCGTGATTATGGTCATAATCATATATATATATATATATATATATATATATATATATATATATATATATATATATGATTATGCAGCCAACGAGCTGAGCTAACCATCATCACGCAGGAGCCACATAGGTCTAAGAAAACTATATCTAAAACCTAAGTAACATTCTTACTATTGAGACTATTTAGGATAGGTCAATGATAGCGAAAATCAAAACCGCGTAGGTAAATTCAACGTGTGCGGCAATTTTTAGATAAGATAATTGACAATAAGTCTGCCAGCTTCTCACACACATTTTAACAAAACGACGTTTCTTCCGCCCCTGAGCACCAGGAAATTCGAATTTTGGTATCTAATTTGAATGGCATATTGTAACTTTAGAGTCTCATTATTTAGAAAAAACAATCCCGGAAATCCACCTCTCCAGAATACGAGCTTTCAGAAAAATTAAGTATCACAGCCCATCTGTTACCATTATTGCCTCTACAGATGTTAGGTACCTCACCTACCAACCCTTAAATCTCCGGAAATGGCTGAACGGATTTCGATCAAATCTGGCAAGATTAGAGGCCTTAGTGGGAACCCCTTAAGCCAAAGTTTCATCCCGATCGGTTGAATATTTCCAGAGTTATAAAGGGCCAAAGTCGGGGTTTTTGTGAACTCGGTGGCAGGGCTTTAGTACTATCCGCCAGCTACCGTGGCGGTTGATTTATTATGATGCTATACATTATACAGCCAAAGAAACTATTAAACACATGACTGATTAAACTGTAAAATTGGCTTGCTTTAGTTTGGTAGAAATAATGTCTGGGTTGTCTCCCAATAAGCATACGGAATATCCTGCTCCTTATGATTTCAAACTAGATATTGGAGCTTAAATCACATCGAAGAATTAGGTTTGAAATTCTTTAACAATCTGTATATATTAACCTGATGTTTTTTTCAGATGAAGAAAGGTAACCACAGAAGTATCAAGGTACATCGTAATCTTTATCATTATGTAGACCATAGTTGAACTTTGTTTCCTGTAAACCGAGTTAGAATATTATTTCCGATAATAGGCTTAGACCTAAATTTCTTACCATACAATGGTTATGCTGATTAGTGGTGAGTACTTATAAAATGAATAAAAAATGAAAATTAAACTATGTATTACAGGTAAGAGTTGAATAAAAAAATATAATTACCTAGTTACAGTGGGTTTCCCGGGTCCAGGATCTAGGCTAGCCTAAGCCTGGTCACCACCCGAGTTGGGTGGAATCAAGTAACGCAGTGTCCTGAGAGAGAGAGAGAGAGAGAGAGAGAGAGAGAGAGAGAGAGAGAGAGAGAGAGAGAGCAGCTTAAGTCTGATTGGCTGCCAGAGATTGTTACCATATGAGGTAGTGATAACTATTGTTCTGGCACATGAACTCCTCCTCCTCTAGGGTTATCATTTGAATTTCTTGATCGAAATACATGGATGGACAAGGTCTACTTATACACGAAAACATGAAAAGAGTAAAATAGATTTCACACTTCGTAAGGTTTCAATGCTCCGTTACATGTCATCGTGTTTTTTCCTTGATATCCTGAACCGTAATACGCCCTCCGGAACTACCTCTCTCCTTATCTTGATCAAGTGTTTTATCATTAAATTGACTCTTTGTTGGTTAAAAAAAAGGTACCTTGAAAGCTATATGAGTCGTAAGAGAAATTCTAAAAGACCATTGGCTAAAAACTTATGCTAGACACTTATAGGCCTAAGATTAACGAACCAGTAAAACTTAATAGTACTGCAATGGATTTCCTTAAAGATTCGGGTTCTAGACCTATAAGGAAAAGAAAGAAGGAAATTGAACACAATACCACAGTATATCAGAGATAGATGACCTCAGATCGAAGTGGAATTGACAAAATGAACTTCGTTCTATGCTTTCAAGATCGAAATATGGAAGGAATAAACTTTCAAAGCAAGAGGATAGTAGCAAAAAAAAAAAAAAAAAAAAATCATTATATATAAATACTATTACACTCACCAAGAGCTAAATAAAAGGCGTAATATTTTGTTGATAGACTGCTGTAAAAGCACCAATTAGAACAGACGAGACAGATGTTAAAACACCAATCATAACAGATGCAAGTGGTGCTTTGGCCTCAACTTGGGGATACTAAACCGTTTGGTTACTCAGCCAAGATGCAGGAAATTCATTGCTTTAATAAAATGTCATTAACGCTTTTCGAGAAATATATTGAATACGAATTAAAACTTAACGGAACATACCTTTGGTTCACGTTAATGAAGAGGGTAACTTGACACACTATTACTTGACACTTGTCGAAAACAATGAGTGGTGTCAGTCTCGCATCCGCTCGCCACTGCAAACCTCTCAAGATTGATGATCATTCATAACACCAACTCAAGAGTAAAATGACTTTAGTAGAAAAATAAATTATAAGAGAACGGGCTTGTTATATTATATTTCCAAAATGTTTTAGTAAATGGAAATATAGTAAAGGAAAACTCTCCGTTGGTGGTTGATTTCTTACGCTACTGCCCCGCGTACAGTGACAATAGATATATATTTATAGGCTTTGTGCAGCAGCCATTATCCATATCAAGAAAATAAAGAGGAACTGATGGCCGACTTCGTTCTATTTGCAGATCTGTCGAAAGAAGAAATTAAAAATGGGGAAGAGATTATAAAAGATTCCTGGTGTTGGAGAGACACTAAACATAAACAGGCACAAATAAAGAAGGAAAAGAGCATGAGCAAGGGAGCCTTTTCAAAGACTATACCCTCCTACTACTACCACTGCTACTATTACTAGTTTCAAATACAAACTTTGTAGGCGTTTCTTAATTCGCATGTATTAATTTGCGTGTGGAATACCTAGTTTTCCATTGTCAAAAGGAACCGAGGCTCGTTTAAGGTGGTATTATTTTGCTTTAAGCCATTATTGCAATTTAGACTACAATATGATGTTCCTTTGTTGTAGGCCAAAGCGCCCTGCCCTACAATTCGGGACGCCCCATTTAGGGGAAGAAGGCCGTTTTTTTTTTTTTTTTTTGTGGGGGTTTGCAGGGTGGGGGAATTGGGGGGGCGAAGCACTAAACGGAGCGAATGCAGACTGAGGGGTCAAGGCTACTGTAGGCCTAGTAGTAGGTAGTAGACCGGTAGTCCTTTTTTGTATAGGTAGGCGTTTCATAGGGATTAGCCTACCTACTACCTAGTTTTAAGGCACCTAGACTAACCAAATTAAAGTCCTGTATGGGTTAGTGCCATCAGTGCACCTCACGTGCTGTATGGTAGGCATTAGGTATTTAGGGTAAAAACCGCATGGTACAGGGCTCAGGTAGGGGTGGACCATGTACGATCAATGTGTACAACCCCAAGAAAAGTACATTATAACGCGTCCCGACACCGGAGTAGAGGTCTTTAGCTCCGTTTCTCACCAACAACAAGTCGCGACTGATGCCCCTTTTTCCGATGTCAGGACGCGTTATAATGTACTTTTTTTGGGGTTGTTCACGCTGATTGTATATGGTCCACCCCCCTGTACCATGCGGTTTTTTACCCTAAGGGTCTTTTTACAACGTCCCTTCGACTAGTTATACTAGTACCTAGTTAGTTGCAACCTCTTTCATTCCTTTTACTGGACCTCTGTTCATGTTTTAGGTATTCCATCTGTCTTTGGCCTAAATCCTACCCTATAGTATTCTATCTAGGCCTATCAAGTATCTAACCAGATTTACCTTTCTCACCCTGAACCTCCTCCCCAAGTTAGTTGCGACCCCTAACTCTGCATTCTACCCTATAAAAGATGATAGGCCTAACTAGGCTATGTAGTAGTTGGACATACTAAATTAGGCTAATACTAGTTGTTATTCAGATTAGGCAAAGGTGTATTTTTGAAATTGTTTCCAAAATAGCCTAGCGTAGGTAGGCTAATTAGGACTTGGTATTCTAGGTTAGGTTAACTTAGATGAGGTTGGTTAGGTAATTTTTTAATGAAAGGAACATTGGAATCCTTCAAAGCATGCATTAAAACGTTGGAAAATGTTTTCAAGTTGAAAATGCCGTAATGGTTGAAAATAAAATTTTACTCAAAGGCTAGGCTAATGTTAAGTTGTTCCTTCACAAATACAAACCTTCGGTGTTTGCATAGGGATTTGTTCCGACACGGCAATACAAACCTTCGGTCCTTTTACAATAGGAAGGTACTAGCGGCAGCTGGATAGGTCGTAAGCTTCGAACAAGGGGTTCGGTAGTTAACTGCTTGTCCGACAGGCGCGCGTGGCGACTGGGAGGTAAACAAATCACTTTTGCTTTGCGGCCTCACAGCGAGTGGACGTGTGTGTTTCGACGCTCTCTGCCCGCTTCTCGTCGTTTTGCTTTCTTGAGTATTTGGTTTGTGTTTGTGTATGAAAGAGTTCATTGTAAGTTACAATCATTTCTCTCTTTTCATATTATTTCAACTGAAATTGATAATGATGGAATCTCCTCGCCTCGCTACCTCCCCACGGAGACTATGCCCGCAGTACCGAAGGGCGGTAAATGCGGGAAGTTCCGCTCTTTCCCGGAGATAGACCCTCATATTTTGTGTGCTCGGTGTCGGGGGCGCGAATGCACCCGCCCGCCGAGCCTTGTGATGTTTGTAATGATTGGTCTGTGGAGGCGCAGTGGACTTTGTATGAGGGCAGGAAGAAGCAAAGGCCTGCAAAGGAGTCGTCGGAAAGCTCTCCCGCGACTCCTTTGGTGACGGACACTTCGTCTTCTTTCCTCCGCCGCCCGCTCAACTTCCACGTCTCGCGCCTTCCCCTTCGGGGGTGGGGGGGGTGTCTAGGTCCTTCTCCTCTCCTGACTTGTCGAGTGTGGAGGAGGGCCGCTAGATACCCTGACGTCGAGTTGTACTCTGGGTCCTCTATCCGTTCGTCTTCGCGCAGAGCGGGTAGAGGATCCCCCTAATCACCCGACTGCCTCCTCAGGTGCGGTTGCCCGCGAAGGATGACCTCGGACAGGTGTGGGCATCGTTGGGGCTGCAGGGCGTGCCGAGTGTCCAGGGGCTGCTCTACCATCTCGCTGGCTCCGTGGCGGTCACCCATGCAACGGTCACGACCACCACCATGACCCTTACAACACCCGGCTACGCTTCACCTCCTCACCTGGTGTACACCCAGCACGCGGTCTCTGTGACACCCACTACATCGGTGCAGGGGGCCAGTCGCCGTAACTCGTGGGAGTGTGATGCCGCCACCTGGGTTTGCCGTGCTGCCGCGAACCGGACTTCGTGTTGCCCGAAGAGGCTCGCCCCTGGACCCCTCCACCGGTACCTAGGATGTCTGTGCCGCTGGTCCGCCCATCTGGACCGCCTACACAGTCTGCCGTACCCTGCCCAGCTGCTGTCCACGGACGTGATGTTGACCACTGCTGCCGTTCCTGTACCTGCTCCTGCTGTCTCTTCTGCCGTTCTGTGATGCCTGCACCTGCTGATGTTGTTCCTGTTCCTGGCGCCGCTGCTCCCGATGCTGATCTGTTCGGACAGGTGGCGTCCGGGCCCTGTTGCTTCGGCAACAGCAGCCCCGGCTTCCGTCCTGGATGACAGATCTGACATCGGTCCTGAGAAGGTTGACGAAGAAAGAAGAAGAAGAGGAGGAAGGTGTCGTCGTCGTCTTCATCGTCTTCTTCGCGTCGTCGTCGTCTGCCGCCTCTTCCCCTTCTTCTTCTAAGGCTCCCCCGCCGAAGAAGAAGAAGGTCGCCTCCCCCCCCCACCCCCCCCCCTAAGAATTCTCCTTCGGGAACTTCTAAGGGCCCGTCTCGCTCTGGTGAGACGGGGGCCGGGGGGTTCTTCCGCTGGTCACCCTGCTCCTTCGGGGGCAGGACCCGTCTCTTCTTCTTCCGCAAGGAAGAAGACTACGGGGACCAGAGGAGTGCCGGCTAACACCGGCACTTCCTCACCTGCTGTCAGTGGTTCGGCCACAGCAGCAGGGTCCGTCTCGGCCGCTCGTTCGCGAGAGGTACCGAGTGTACGGTCGCCTACCAGCGACCGTGCAGCCAGGAACCAGACCTCTGAGTCCGCTCAGCGTCAGGTTCACGGCACGGAGCGGAAGACTGGTGATAGCCGCTCACGCGACTCTCACCAGACCAGCTCTCGCTCTCGCGGCGAGCAGCTGGCTACCCAGGGCGGACGTGACGGTCCATGACTGGCCACGGGCTGAGGCTGAGGAAGAGTCCCCCCCCGTTCGCCGGCACCACGCCACGGCTGGTACCAGCGACGTGACGTGCCGTGAGGATACGCACCGGTCTCAACCGTGACAGTGGAGCTCGCCGTCGCCTGACCGTCACTCTCACAGAGAGCGATCGGGTACGGCGACCAGCACCAGCTCCTCTGACACACGAGACCGGGGACCGCTGTTCTCGGTCCAGCCGTTCTCCACAGCGAGACGGCTCGACTAGGCCTGCAGCTCGATCGCCACCGCGGGTTGGCGATCGCCTGCAGTCTTCCAAGCACACTGGTTCTGCCAGCGAGCGAGGAGGGAGCGTCAGGTCTGCCTCTCCCATACCTTCAACCTCCTCGGGTTACACCGGGAGGGGCGAGGTATTGAGGAGTGATCGTGAGGGGTGCGCCCCTCAGGATCCCACCACGTCGTCATACGTACCAGGCACGGTTCTCGGACCAGCCAGGTCGTACGCACAGGTGGTTGGAGGAGACCGAGAGGGGTCTGTCGCTGTTCTCCCCTTCGAGGGAGGAGGGTCTCGGGAGATGCTCCTGTTTGAGGGACTGGATGGTCCGACTCCGCAGGACGCAGTTACTCCTGAGATCCAGAGGAACTTTGCCGAGGTTATTGCGCTGATTCGTCAGCACAACGACCTCGGGGAAGGATCGCCGCTCCCACCATCCGAGCCCACGTCCCGGCTCGAGTCGTTCTGGGGCCCGAGAGGGAACCCAGACCGACCGCGGTGGGGTTTGCCGCGTTCTGAGCTTGCAGACTCAGTGCTGGACCAGGTGGAATCGTTGTCTCCGGACAAGACGGTTCGCTCAAGTCTGGCAGGTCGAGCAAGCTGCTTCCACCCTCCTCTGCTGCGACAGCGGCGTTTTTACGTTGCCATCCGAGGATCCGATGCCGCCCACCCAAACAGGTGAACCCGGAGTTAGCCAGGCTGACTCCGGGTGTGT
The DNA here is from genome assembly GCF_015104395.2 of Macrobrachium nipponense. NCBI lineage: Eukaryota > Metazoa > Arthropoda > Malacostraca > Decapoda > Palaemonidae > Macrobrachium > Macrobrachium nipponense. The sequence goes on along the minus strand of NC_087218.1, from coordinate 1,109,559 downwards.
CTCTGCAGCAGCTCCTGTCCGAGAACCTATGGTTCTCGCAAGCCAAGAGGCACTCGGCCTGGAATCTACTGCCATGGCAGCTTTCCAGGCCTGTCTCCTGGTTAGATCTGTGGTCCCTCACAGTATCTAAGGTCGCAGCCAACTCCGGGGGAATTTCTCCCGAAGATGACTCGGCCTTTAGGAGACTTTGCCAGTCTGGAGGAAGAGCCATCTCCTTCCTTGCCCACCAGACGGTGAACCTGTGGGCCAACCTGGTTCTCCGACGAAGACGCTGTCCTGACTCGGGTTTCCAGGGTCCAGGGCGGCCGGGCGTGAAGCGGCGTTGGGTCTTCGCAACGGACCGCTACGGAGTTCCACATCTCTCTTCCCAGGAGAGATGGTGGACGCTGCGGTGGACAGACGGCGCACTGACGACAGTGACCGTCTGGTTCACCAGGCAGTCTCGAAGGCTTCTGGCAAGCCTCGGACTGCGGCCAAGTCTAAGAAACTCGGCTAGCGCTTCCTCGGTGGCTAAGACCGGTAGCTGCGTCGAAGCCCAGGGGAAAGACTCTGTCTTCTTCGAACTTCTACTAAGGGGAGCCGTAACCAGCCTCCTCCCAGCCCTCCTCCTCCCGTGGAGGCTCTGGGAAGAAGTCGAAGAAAGGGGGGAAACGCTAGGGACGGCGTTCCCCCTCACCTGCTGCCGGAAGTGGGGGGGTGCCTGGCCAGCCATTGGGCAACTTGGCAGCGCTACGGCGCCGAGACCTGGATTGTAGATGTCCTTCGGGAGGGATATCTATTACCCTTCGAATCTCGGCCACCCCTCACCTCCAACCCGGTCCAACAGCAGTCGTACGTTCCAGGGTCATCGAAGGACGTAGCATTGAGACAGGAGATCAAGACCATGCTGAGCAAGAGAGCTGTAGAAATCGTCACGGATCAGTCACCAGGCTTTTACAGTCGACTCTTCCTGGTGGAAAAGTCTACGGGAGGCTGGCGCCCGGTGATAGATCTCTCTCCTTTGAACCGGTTTGTTGCGCCCGACCCGGTTCACGATGGAGACGGCACGTTCAGTGCTCGACTCCATCAGGGAGAACGATTTCATGCTTTCAGTGGACTTGAAGGATGCGTATTTCCAAATACCCATTCATCAGTCCTCCAGAAAGTACCTCCGCTTCAATCCTCGACGGGACGGGTACGGTGTACCAGTTCAGGGCACTTTGCTTTCGGTCTCTCAACCGCCCCACAGGTGTTCACGCGAGTGTTCATCTGGTGGTCTGCTTGGGCCCATTTGCACGGGATAAACGTCTGATGAGGATCTCGAACGATTGGTTAGTCCTGGCGAGCTCCCGCTCGCAGTTGCTACAGGACAGGGATCGACTGCTCGAGTTCTGTCGCGATCTGGGGATCGTTGTGAACTTCGAAAAGTCCGATCTTGAGCCCAAGCAGAGGATGAAGTACCTGGGTATGCTGATCGACACGGTAGCAGGGCGAGTCTTCCCCGCAGACTCGCGGATCAGCAGATTCAGGAGGCAGCCAACCAGTTCCTGTCTCGGCAGGAACAGTAGGAGCTCAGCGATGGCAAGTCGTGATCGGACACCTGTCGTCACTCGAGAAGTTAGTCCCTCACGGGTCGTCTTCACCTGCGGTCTCTTCAGTGGAGACTAAAGGAGAGTTGGTCACAGGCGACGGATCCCCCAAGCTTTCCAGTGTCACTGACACCGGAGGTGAGGCAAGAGGACCTAGCCTGGTGGCTGGACGCAGGAACCACTTAAGAGGAGTGCCTCTGCGCACTCCCCCCCGGACATGCAGCTGTTCTCAGACGCATCGACCGAGGGTATGGGGCGGGCACACCTGGAGGAGTTGCTGACTTCAGGAGTGTGGGACGAGAACGACAAGCACCTTCACATCAATGCTACTGGAACTCAAGGCAGCGTTCCTCGCTCTCCAAGAGTTCCGGGAGGACCGCTGATGGGACACTCAGTGGTGTTGATGTCGACAACAACACGGTAGTGGCCTACGTCAACAAAACAGGGGGTGGGGGGCCTAGTGTCTCTCCCGTTGTACCAGTTGACTCGGCAGGTGCACGAGTGGGCCGAGCACACTCAATAGAGCTGTCGGCACGCTACATTCCAGGGAAGAGGAATGTAGTAGCAGACACGCTCAAGCCGTCTGGGATCAGGTGATAGGGAACCCGATGTGGTCTCTACACCAGGACGTGGCGGAAAGGCTCTTGACGACCTGTGGGGGCGACCAGTCGTGGATCTGTTCGCCACCCAGGCACAACAGGAAGCTCCAGGTGTTCTTCTCGGCCGTGCCGGACCCATGGGCAGCTGCAGAGGACGCTCTCCAACACCCGTGGGACAACCTCTTCGTCTATGCCTTTCCCCCGTTCAGCCTGATTCGCAAGGTGATCAGTCGAGCACTGGTCACCCCGAATCTCAGGAGGATCCTGGTGGCTCCCAAATGGCCACAGGCCATTTGGTATCCGGACCTGCTGGCTCTTCTCGCAGGAGAACCGAGAGAGATTTCCCCCTTGGCACAACCTTCTCGCCCAGCCACACGTCGAGCGGTACCACCGAGCAGTCCCAGTCCCTACGACTTCACGGCTGGCTGTTATCCACCATCTCTTGCGAACGAGAGGCTTTTCTCGTAGCGCAGCAACAGAGATGGCTGGAAACGTCCGTCAGTCCTCTGCAGCTGTGTACCAGGGGAAGTGGGCCGTCTTCTGTGGTTGGTGTCGTAGACGGGGTCTATCTCCTCTCAGAGCCACTCTTCAGCAGGTAGCGGATTTCCTCTCTTTTTCTTTTTCTTCGCCGAGAGAAGCTCCTCTCAGTCCCCACAGTCAAAGGATACAGAGCCGCCCTGGCTCTCGTCCTGAAACTGAGGGGATTGGACATCTCGAACTCGTTCGAGATCTCCTTGCTTATGAGGAGCTTCGAAAGGTCTTGCCCACCCAGGGAACTCAGGCCCCCGCGTGGGATGTGACTCTTGTCCTTAGGAGTTTGACTCGAACGCCGTTCGAGCCACTCCGAGAGTCGTCAGACAGGGATCTGACCCTCAAGACCCTCTTCTTGCTGGCCCTGGCATCGGCGAAGAGTAGTAGGGGAACTTCATGGTCTTTCTATGATGTACGACACTCCAGGGGATGGGGATCTGTGACGCTCGATTTCGTCCCGAACTTCGTTGCGAAGACTCGAAATCGTCCGCGGTCCCTGACGACAGGTTCGAGTCCTTCACGATTCCCTCCCTAATGGACTTCACCGATAATGATGCGGATGAGATGCTGCTTTGTCCTGTGAGGGCGCTACGGCGCTATCTGAAGAAAAACTCGACACCTCAGGCCTGAGTGTCGACGCCTCTTCGTTAGCCACCGGGGGTAACCAAGAAAGAAGTAGTACCAAGAACACTCTTTCATTCTGGCTGCGTGAGGTCATCAGGAGGGAGTATGAGGCTGATGGTAGTGACGACATCCGTACGTCCCGTCCGAGAGCTCACGAAGTCAGAAGTATTGGCCCACCCCTCGTTGGCGTTTCGTAAGAACTTCTCCGTGGCGCAGGTCCTGAAGGCAGGGGTCTGGTCTAACCAGACTACCTTTACGTCCTTCTACCTTCGGGATATTGCCCACAGGTCCTTGGATACCTTTTCCTTGGGACCCCTGTGGTTGGCTGCTCAACAAGTTGTGTAGCTAACCCAGACCCTCGCAGGCTGAAACAGCATCGAGTCCTGGTGTGACTGTGTGGATGGATGTGTGAGTGAGTGAGTGACTGGCTCCCTCTTCCCATCTTTTCCTCCTCCTCTACCTGTGGGCAGAGGGCCACGGTCGTCACTACGCTGGATGAGGGACGAGATGCAGGTGAGCTATATGACAGAGCCCCATCCTATCCCATTTTCCACTATGGGATATGGGAGCAGAATATCCACCACTTCCTTCTACAAGGGGGGGAAGTGGATGCCTACAAGAGTCAAACCCATGACTTTATATTTGCTCCTGTACAGGAACAAGTTCTTACATTGCTGGTACGAAGAGATACGCTTGCCTCTCTCTTAGTACTCGGTCCAGAGGTCTGACCATTGATCCTGCGGTGCACACCCCGATCAATCGGACAGAGGCTTGGATCCCTCCCTCGCTCTTACGACCAGGGAGGCTTTCCAAGGTTGGGCGAACACCAGTCTGTTCACAAAAGACTCAGATTCCTCCCACCAAGAAGTTGAGTCTCCTATTGTAAAAGGACCGAAGGTTTGTATGCCGTGTCGGAACAAATGACAATTTGTCCAAAATTGCATTTTTTCCTAACTATACAAACCTGAGGTCTTTTACACTAGCCCCACTCATGCCACCCCTCACTCTGCAGTTTTTTGCTTGGGCCAAAAGCAAAAGTGATTTGTTTACCTCCCAGTCGCGCGCGCGCGCCTGTCGACAAGCAGTTAACTACCGACGCCCTTGTTCGAAGCTTACGACCTATCCAGCTGCCGCTAGTACCTTTCCTATTGTAAAAGGACCTCAGGTTTGTATAGTTAGGAAAAATGCAATTTTGGACAAATTGTCATTTTGCAAGCAACCGTTGGCTGGAATGGCTGTTAACTTTCAAACAAGGTCGTTGACCACTGATTGTAGGGGAGAAACCCTGACTGCTCATTGGTCAGCACTCAACTTTGATTTTGGCCACCTTCCTGTGAAGATGTCTCGGCTCGACTGCAGTTTGCTTTCTTTTGTTTTTTGTTTGTATTTTTTTTTGCACTTAAATTTATTCCATTTACTGTACACATTCAGTGAGATGACGAGCAGTGATTTCACTTTACAAAACCAAAATAAGCTTATGTTTATTTAAAGTTACAGTATGATAAACTATACAAATTGTACTGGATATAATTTGCTGGAAATTTTCTTAGGACATAATCTCCTTTCGAAATAACAGGATCATAAGAAATGAAGCAGACGTATAATGACTTACTATGTCTTTTTGTCAGTTTATGTAGCTTAGATGTTTGGATTACTGCATAGGCCTATCTTATATTCAGCAGTTTTATTGTGGTTCTTATTGTGGTTATTCTTGTTTTTGTTGCTGTTGTTATGGTGGTGCCTGTAGTGTCTGGAAAATTTTTCATATTTTCATATGGTAACCTAACATTTCAGAATAAACATAGACTTATTCATAAAATACTAGAGTAAAGAATGATCTACCTGCTGTTGTTTGAAATTTAGTTATGAATATAATCTATGCTAGAATATTCTGTGGTATACAGTAAGTGGCATTACATTTACTATGGCCATTGATGCACATACACATGTATGTATATTTGCGAGGACTTAAACGTGTATGTACATTTCAGTGTATGCATATACATGATATATTGTGGAGTCAGAGTTAGTAAATTGATTAAAAGCTACTCTTTATTTCCAACAGGTAATGGGTAGAAAACTATTTGCAATAAGAAATTGACATGAAGCCATATGCCTTGTGATTGTCTCAAAATATAGGAATTTGAGGTGTAGGCCTATGCCCTCTCATTGCCTCAAAATATAAGAAATTAATGTTTAGGCCTATGCCATGTCATTGCCTCAAAATATAAGAAATTAATGTTTAGGCCTATGCCATGTCATTGCCTCAAAATATAGAGTTTGACATTAAGGCCTAATCTCACAATGATATATTATTAACATTTGACATGCAGGATCGCTTATGTAGGCCAACACCAATAAAAAAAAAGGCAAGATGCTTGTGTATTTAGGTTGTGCATGATCAAAAAAAAAAAAAAAAAGGAAGCACAGACAAAATGATCCATGGTCTTCATAATGATATATAACTTAATATATCTTTTATCAGAGATAAAAGATATATTCACAACTCTGGGAACTCAAATCTGTGGTGTCATCATTCATGCACAGAGCTTAGCATTACTGAGCAGAGTCAAATCCATACTGGTAATCATATGGACTGTTAATGAGTGTAAAATCATTCCCCTTTTGATAGTTAGCCAGTCACTGGTGTGCAGTGGGTGGGGCTTATCTGAAAAGAGCCCTGGCTTTTACAATATTTGCAGTCACAGTATAGTGAATCGCCATATAAAGAAAAGGTTTGTGTCTTTGTAGGAACATATTGCAAGATTAGGATAATTTTGCAACTTTTTTTTTTTTAGAAAACTTCATACAAACTCAGTGTCTATTTAGATCCCATTTCTAACCATTCCTTTATTTAGCTTTATGTACCAAGAGAATAGTCTAGTAAGAGAATGGTTTCCCCACTACTCACCAACCTGTTGACAACTAACTGATGTGATACAAGCTTGAATGACCAGACTTTAAAGTGTCCTTAATTTGCAATTTCAGTTTTAATTCATCTGGTTTTTTTTTTAATTCCTTTGTCTTTCTTTCAAAGGGGCTAAGTAAACAAGTTGCATTAAGCATAGCTCTCATTAAGCATAGCTCTCCTATCAAATAGGTTGATTTGCTTTTGCCATGTAGGTTAGATACTGTTGGACTGGAAATAGCTTTCAGGGATGGTTTTACTTGTGGGTTTCAGTGGTAGTGACTCAACTCAACCCTCAATACCAAGTACATTGCTTTAAAGAGTGACTTAGTTGCTTATGCTAATTCTTTGGGCATACCCACAGATGATGGACAAGCTTCAGTCATCGGAGTGTGAGGTATCTAATGCCACTATTATCAATCTGACTGGCGATTTTGTTCTTTTGAATGTGTGTACAAAATGTTTCAGAAATAAAAATTATTGGGCTTTCCAGGTCCCTTGTACCTTAATCATTGTAAAGATTTATTATAATGTTGCTAACAGCTGATATGTAATGTAAAAATGTGACTGCAAATTTTGCTCATACTGCATGATTTTCTTTCAGAGGAATGATCATGGAAAGATGATGCTATTTAGCAAGTTACGGAAGTTTTCTGGAACAAGACCTTTATTGAAGAATATGATTGGATATGAAACCATGTACTGTGTTGGAGCAGAATTTTCTCAGCAAACTCTTATCAAGAAGGTTTGGGTAAGTATAAAATTTTCTTCTTATGGAAATTCAAACAATTTCTTTTAATCATTGAACTTGGTAACCAAGGTTTTTCTCACTGCATGTATGTGCTGTAGTGATAATTTTCCCATGGCAGTTTGAGACGACCTCTCTCTTGTAAGAAACACCACAGCTTTTACTCCGCTATCTTTTGGCTTAATCGTAAATTGAACAAGTTGACACACTTCATGTTTTTGTGATGAGAGGTTGATTTCGTGAAGGTTGCTGGTGTCTGGAGGTAAGACCTTTACCTTCCTAGACATCATTGTGCCACCAGTGTCCAAATCAGGTTTTTTGAAGGAGAGAGGTGTTTGCCTTTCTCCTCCCTTGAAAGGTTTCTCTGGAGTATTGCCTCTTGCTGAAAAACAATTTGGTGTTGGGCTCTTTGCTGCTTTTATGAAGAGTAGTAATGAGGTGGTGGTTGACCCTTGGAGATTAGAGACTTGAGACTCCCTTATCAACTGTGAAGTGGTGACCTCCTTCCTCTGGTGCCACGAGGAGGGTGTTGTCTTCTTGAGGGGCTCACTGTGTAGAGTTGTTAGGAGGCTTACAAAGAAAACAACATTCTTAAAACTTATACTATTGGTTAGTCATATATACCCACATTCACAGGCACACACAAGCATACAGCTAATCCTTAAATCTAGTATGTACTAGTTAACATAAAACATATTCTTAATTCTTATTCGTGTCTTTTTCCCTTTTCAATCATTTCCTTAACAGTGCATTGGCCATGCTTTTTCAAGCTTGAGATAGAGATCTTACCCTCAAGACTGTTTTCTCTTAGCTTTGGCCTTAGCATGTGTCAAATCAAGCTTTACATAAATCTGCTTCCATTTTGGATGTGTGGTGCATTTAGCTTACAGTGATTTCCAACTGTGTTGATGAAAGTGCATATAAAGCTGTCATCAATATTCATTCGGACAGCACTTGTATAACAGCTTAAGTTCAATCCATCAAATTTAAAGTATACAAGCACTGCCAGCAAACTATGAACCATCCAACATGCTGACACTGCCAGCAAACTATGAACCATCCAACATGCTGACACTTGCAGCCTGTTAAAACACTTTAATGTGTAATTGTCAACATTTGGACCAATATTGTGTAACAAGGAACACTCAAGCTTATTCATAGTTCTGCTAAACCAGACTGCACACCAAGTAGTGTAGCGCAGCACTGCAGTTTTTTCATAAACATTGGCTAAGCACTGCAACTTTATATGAGTGAAGTAGGCAGGTGCACTTGTACTAACAATTTTCTATTAATTTGTAGCTGGGTACTTACTGCACTTGTTCAGTTCCTACATTCCTTGCCAAATGCATTTTCTTGACAATGCAGCCAAAGTTTCATGTCAGGGTGATCCCTTTTACCACATCAGACCCTCACAGTGAAAGAGATACTCTCAATTAAATTCTTACAGAAATGATAACAAAACCATTAAAAAAAGTGACAATTAAGTTTTTTAAGTTAACACACAACCAGCCACTATATAGCTACCACAATCTTCCTTACTCCAAGTCAACAAACAAATATTTCAAATACTATAGCTGGATATATGTATGACAGTGAGCTGCTAGAAAGTTCTGTGTTTTTTGCTTATTAAAGCTATTTCATAAAATTACTTCCAAGTACTATGATATTCTTAAGTTGGGAAACAGTTTTTGGCAACATTGCTTGCTCAAATCAGCAGAGTCACCAGACATTTGCAAATGTTATTGGCTACACTTCATTTGCAAAGTATTGCGGTAAGCTAATTTAACAATCTGTTGGCTTACAAACATACATATGTATGCATGTATACATTCTTATTTATAGATTATGAGAACTATTTTTCAAGTGTCTGTGATTTATTGTGCTGATTAAACACCTGGATCCTGTATTACTTAAACTTTCAGGTCTTGGTATAAGATGCAAATGTTTCCAGGACAAACAGCTTCTAATAATCTGATAATTGTTGTGTATGAAATTTGCCTGAAGGAAGGCTGGTGTGTTTTCCTTATTTGTAGTTTAGTCTCAGTTTCTATCAAGGAGTTACATATATGGAATTGGTGGTTGTTTCGCTGTGTTTAAGCCTGTTTTATGTTTCCGTTATATCTTTATTGCACTTTAACTAAAAATCTATAATGATTATGGTTCAGAAAGTTTCTGTATCTTCCTTAAAAGAAAACAAAAAGAAAGAAAAAGGAAAAGAAAATAACAGTGAACAATTAGTTCATTTATTTCTGTAAATGCCAATGTTTTTCGAAGGTCTTTTTAACCAGCTTTCTTAGAGCCCTTGCTGACTGACCTGGCATTACAGATTAGTGATGGGTCTGTATGGTCAGGGCATCTCCATAAATCTAACCTCCCTGGTTTACACCATTTACACAACTGACTATGATGTTCCCTAATCTAACATACATGCCATCTTCATTCTCAGACACCAACAACCCACTCGACCACACTTTAGTTACTACGGTGTAAATAAGGTCCCTCATATTTCTTTCCAAGCTTACCTACATTTAATCTTCCTCTCTTTACAACCTCTTTCAACACTCACCAGACTCAAAACTTACTGACTGTCCATGCTCTCTTCTCCAAAAATCTTTTATCATTCTCAGTTAATTGTATTGAGTGCTTAATGAATCTTTTGAAATCATTGCTGCTCAACAATTTTCTGGGGTTACTCACATACACATTGGAAACTTTATACTAATTGATGGGTCAAGTGGCAGATGAAGCCTTCCTAACAGAATATGATGGTACAATTTGGATTTTCTTAATGGAAATAAGACTTGTGTGTTATGGGTTTTTAAGAAAGTATGTAATAACCAACTGGTTCAACATGTAATTGTGGGTTGGTTGTAAACAATTGAAGATTTTTTATATTCAGGAGTAAAGTACCACTCGCAAGCTTACACCCACTTCGCAATGCATTACCCAGCCTATTTCTTTAGCATAGGAAGGTGTTTGTTACTTATTTAAAATGTACTAATTTTCATTTTTTCACTGCAGATGAAATAACACCATAGGGATTATGGCGGATAACACGCTTGGTGATTCCACAACATTTAGTCACATGTTGTACCCAAATACGTCAGAAGGTTTGTAAAAAAATGTCCATGGGTATCATAAGTTGTTTTACTTTTCTTTGCACTGTTTCACAAGGAAGTTCAGTAAAGTATCTAATTACTGTATCTAATGTTGGGTTTGTGCTCAATCCATACAGTATAACAAAACTACTTTCGGTTAATCATAGGATTTTTTTATGGAATATATGCTACTGATTTATTTATTATTAAATTCCCCTGCTTATATTCATTAAATTAAGACATGTTTTCCCTCTTATTTACAGAATTATTCACAGAATAGGAACACAGATGCTACAGTAGCTTGTGGAGGAAAGTTTTACCATGTTCATAGAATTGTGTTATTAAAGTGTAGTACTTATGTAGAAGCAATGTCTGAGTTAGCGAGTGCTGGTAAGCACCCCTTAATGTTGTTACAGTATGATAGAAAATATGAACTAGAGGTTCTTCTTAGTTATATGTATGCAGTCGTGGTGTTAGTGGCACAAAAGGACCTATCAAGACTAGTTAAGATAGCAGGGTTATTACAAATAAAAGGACTGGCTGTGGCAGACGATCTCCCAAGTAAAAAAAAAATTAGTACAAGTAACCAAAGTGAAAGGACAGGCAGTGGGCATTATAAATCTTCTCATTCATTAAACACTAATGGTAGAACTAGTCTTGGTCATAAGATCCGGGAACAAGAAGAACACAGAAGCTCTCCACAGTTTCATCCCTCCACTTCTAGTTCATTTAGGACTCAATATAATCAAGGTGATGATGATGATATTCAGGAAATGAAAGATGAATTAGAAAGACAACAAGAACAGTGAGGGTTAGCACCTATGAGTTATTCTGATCATAGTGTAACACCCGAGTGGAGAAGGAACCAGACATATTATCCCAGGTAATGGTGGACCAAGTGAACAGCAGCTGTTGCCTCAGGAACCACCCAAAAGGTCAGGCAAGGTAAAAAAATGTGCTGATGATGTTTATGATTGCTATAAATCTTTACTGTCACAGAATAATAGTTTTACTGTATATAGTTATTTTAATTATGTTATGTGAAGATTGATTTGATCCTACAGAAACACTGACCATGGGTTTTATGTAGGAGTGTTCCTAAGCTTTGAGCTGGAGTCAGTTGAAACTTGTTAACAAGTTAGTAAAACGGTAGGTGAAGGGAAAAGTTCTAGGTACCTCCTCCTTCCATAACTGCTAGTAATTACCTTGTACCCAAGTTACAGCGACTGATTCTAGCTTTTTTTTGAGGAATGCTCATATTTAAAAGGCTCTGGTTTACATATGTACCAGTGAAAGAAAGTTATTTTAAGATTATTTTACTTTATTAACAATTGCATAACATGTTCATTCTTTCTTGAGAGGGTTTTATTTATTTTGATATTTAATTTGTTATATGTACACTTCTTCTAGAAGATTAACATACATACTATTCTCTTGGTTTTAAGGATGGCAATGATGAATTAGTGTGAGTCAAAGAGGACGTTTTGGATGACCCAGGAGAACCATGGGCAGATTCTATAAAAACAGAATTGTCATCGTATGGGCTAGTAGGACTCTGGTGGTGATGAAAGTATAGACATGCCCTCTGATGGTCAAGAAGATTATGCACAAACTAGTCATAGTAGATGCTTCCACTACTTTCCAGAGCCAGTAGCAGAAGAACCCTAGCTGGGGCCCTCAGGGATTCATGAGGTTTGTACGATGCTATTACAAAGGACTGAATTACGGAAACTGATTGAATATACTTTTTTGTACATGAACTTCCTGTCAGATATACTTAGCTTACGTCTCTGACGTCACAACAGAATTCAAAACTCGCGGCAAACGCGACAGGTAGGTAAGGTGATCTACCTTACCCGCCGCTGGGTGGCGGGTGTATGAATCAATCCCACTTTCCTGTCAGATTTTCTCTGTCGCCGGTGTCGACTACACCTGTTGTCGGTACCTCTGGATATTGGATTCTTTTTATCGTTTCTTTTGCCCTGGATTGTTTCAACAACGGACTTTTTGGTGAAGTACCTGATCTTTGGCTTGGCATTCGCGCTTTGTGGACCGTTTTTTATTATCTTTGTATTTTTCTTTGGAAATCAGCTATGTTCAGAGTGTGTTTTCTGTGAGCGATTGTAAGGTGAGGCTACCGAAAGCTGCGGTAGACCCTCACACAGTATTATATGAAGTGTAGGGGGAATGACTGCTCTTTTATTAACCCTTGTAGAGAATGTGATAAGCTGAATGAGGATGAATGGAAGGCTCTGTCTTCCTACTTGAGGAAGCTGGAAAAAGACAAGGTTAGGAAAGCTTCATCAAGGAGCTCTAGTAGGTCTCACGTTAGCGAGTTGGAAGTAGATAACCCTGTTTTTAGAAGTAGCACCTTTACCGTTTCAGCACCTGCTCCCTGCATCGAACCCGAAGATGCGCCTTCGGAGGTGGACACTGAGAGCCACTATTCGCAGCATGGAGATGAAGATTAGATCTTTAGAAGGTAAGAGTTATAGTGCCAGTGATTTGTGCAGTGATCCCAGTGCAGTGGAGGGTGCGTCTGATCGGCTCCCTATTGCTTCTAGGCCTAGACCTCTTCCAGACTCCCAGTCCCAGTAGAGGAGGTAAGTCGACAGCCGCAGGAAGGTTAGGGAGAAACCTCCACCGGTCACAGGCGTTCCCCTGGGTAGCGCCTGATGTACGTTCCCAGGCTACCTTAGATCGCGCCAAGAGAGAAGTTTTACGACAGTGTTTCTTGTCTTCGCCTTCTCCTTCTCCTAAGCGTGGATGGAGCTCCTCGGAAGCCTCGTGCCCATCGAAGAGAGCCTGGCAGGCTCCTTGCGCCCTTCCCTCCAGCCCTGAAGTTTTTTCGGAAGAGCCTGATGTAGAAGTGAAGGAAACCTAGGAGATCTCTGGCGTATTGTTCTCCTAGTAGGGATTGAGCCTCGTCTCCCGTTAAGGATTTTGTGAAGTCTCCTGCTCGTATTTTGGCGAGTCTGCAGGCGCAGATTTCGGCTCTGGCTGATCCCTTGACTTGACTTCTCCGTCGTAAGAAGGACGTATCGCTCCCGGTTAGAAGTTCCAGGCGCCCTTCCTCTCCCGCTTTACGCTATTCGTCGGAAGCCGCCCTCTCTCAGGACGTTTTGGATTTTAGCATGAGGCGCTCTTCAAACGGACAGGCGCTCTCCTGCTGACATCGTTTCTTCTTTCCTTCTTCCTTCGGACAAGGAACAGACTTCTCGTAGGCGAGCCTCTCCCAGCAGGGCGCTCATCTCGAGACAGTATCTCTCCCATCGTCAGGGCGCCAAGAGCTAGTAGGCGCTATTCTCATTGTAGCCACCCTCCCCCGTCAGGGCTTCCGCTCTCCTGTTGGCAGGCTCCCTACGACGGGACAGGCGTTCTGTTAGCCTAGCAAGGCGCTCTTCTTCAGTCAGCCGCTCTTCGCTTGGTAGGCGCCAAGAGCCTGATAGGCGCGTTTCTGCTGGCAGGCGCTCTTCAGCTGATTTTCGCTCTCCTCGAGTTAGCGCGGGAGCCTGGCAGACGCCTCTCCCCAAGTATGGCGCTCGTCGCCAGAGAGCCGCTCTCCTCAGGTCAGGCGCCAACAGCCTGGTAGGCGCTTCTCACATAGCAGGCGCTCTTCACCAGGCAGCCGCTCTCCTTTGGACAGGCGGCCAAGAGCCTGATAGACGCTTTTCTTTTCCTCCAAGCAGGGCCCGCGCTTTCCCCAGAACATCCGCCCTGCTCTCGTTAGGCACCAAGAGCCTAGAGAACGCCCTCATCTTGACAAGAAGGACTTTTCGGGCAGGCGCTCTCCTGGAAGTTTTGACTTCCCCTGTCAGATGTCAGACTCCTCCAAGGATGGACGCACTTCTTCGGACAAGACCACCTATCCTCATAAGGATCTTGAGGGTTCTTCGGTTGAGGAAGAACAGGAGCCTTCGGAAGAAGAAGTCCCTAAGGATTCTGCTGTTTCCTCCTACAAGAGGTTAACAGACCTGCTGCTACAAGAATTTGGGGATGCCCTTTCTCCTGTCGCTCCTCCTTCACCTCTCTCGTTATTTTCAACCTCTAAAACTTCGAAGGTTTCATCTTGTGTCAGGATGAAACCTGCCATCTCCATGAAGAAGGGCCCTAGAGGTTTTGGCGAATGGCTTCTCGCTAAGGAAGAGAAAGGGAAGAGAGTGTTCTCTTTCCCCTCCATCCAAGCTGACAGGGAAGTTAGGGTTCTGGTACGAATCGGGAGAACCCTTGGGCCTTGTTCTTCCTTCCTCTGCGGACTCGGACTTCTCTTCGCTGGTGGATTCCTCTCGACGCTCTGCCCTCATGTCTGCTAAGACTACGTGGGGATGAATGAGCTTGACCACCTGTTGAAGGGGAATGTTCCGAGTCCTGGAAGTATTCAACTTCCTAGTACTGGTCATTAGGAGTTTTGGCTAAAAAGACGCAGACCCCGGATTCCCTTTCACCTGAGGATCTTAACAGTGTTTCTCACTTGTATGGACAAGGCAGTGAGAGATGGCTCTAGTGAAGTCGCTTCCCTTTTCGGAGCGGGAGTGATTAAGAAGAGATCGGTATACTGTTCGTTTGTTCCCGACGAAATCAGTATCGCATGCGCAGAGAGCCTCTCTTCTTTACGCGTAACTCCTCACCTCTCCTCTTCCCCAAGAAGATTATACAAGACGTCTCGAGTGCCCTCTCGGCTAAGGCTACACAAGACATGCTGGCTCAGTCTGCCAGGAAGCCTCGTACTTCTTTTCAGGCCAAGACCAAGCTCCCTGCCCTTGAGGCAGGAGCCCTTTCGAGGAGGCCCTCCTGCCAGAGCTTCTTCCTCTAGAGGATCTAGACCCGTTAAGAGAGGGAAGACCTTCTCTAGATCCATCAGAGGGAGAAAGAGTATACAAGTTCTCCAGACATCAGTGGGTGCCAGACTGCTGAAGTTTGCGACGTCTGGGCCCAGAAAGGGGCGGACAACTGGTCCCTCTCGATTGTCCGCAAAGTCTACCTCATTCCCTTCACATCAAGACTACCGTTGACGAAGACTCCGAGGGAGTTGGTGGCCAAGTACAAGGACCCCATCATGAATCAAGCCCTTTCTCTAGCAGTAGATCTTATGCTAGAGAAAGAGGCTATAGAACTAGTGAAAGATCTCCTTTTCTGCGGGTTTTTACAACCGACTTTTTCCTAGTTCCAAAAAACTCAGGAGGATGGAGACCGGTTCTGGATGTAAGCGCCCTGAACGTCTTTGTAGAAAAGAGGAAGTTTTGCCATGGAGAACGACTTCTTCAGTGTTGGCTGCTCTTCGTCCAGGGGTACTGGATGGGTGGTCCCTAGATCTTCAGGACGCTTACTTCCATGTGCCTATCCATCCTTCTTCACGGAAGTTTCTGAGATTCATGATGGGAGGGAGGATCTACCAATTCAGGGCCTTGTGCTTCGGCCTCTCGACAGCCCCTCAATTTTTTTGTTTTTCTTGGGATTAATGATGAACGTGGCGCAGTGGCTACATTTGGAGGGAGTGAGGGTGTCTCTATCTCGACGACTGGCTGATCAGAGCAAAGTCACAAGAAAGATGTCTGGAGGACTACAGAAGACCCTTACTTTGGCAAGTTCTCTGGGACTTTTGATGAACTTCCAGAAGTCGCAGTTAATCCCCAGTCAGAAGTGGATTTATCTGGGGATTCGGATGGTTTTCTCCGGATTTTCGGGCGTATCCGTCGCCAGAGAGGATAGCTCGTTGTCTGCGAGAAACTGACGACCTTCCTAGAGAAAGATGCATGCACAGCGAGGGAGTGGATGAGTCTGTTTGGGGACACTCTCCTCGCTGGAGCAATTCGTTTCTCTAGGAAGGTTGCATCTCAGACCTCTCCAGTTCTTTCTTTACCAGAATTGGAGGCGTCTCTCTCAAGATCTGGAGTTCTCCTTCAAGATAACAAGGAGAATCAAGAAGGACCTTTTGTGGTGGGCGGAACCCTCTCCGTTTTACAGAAGGTCTGTCTCTGCACATGCCGAACCCCAACCAAGTGTTGTTTTCCGACGCGTCGGAAACAGGTTGGGGAGCGACGCTCAGGTCAAGAGAAGTGTCAGGCACCTGGGAGGGAACAGGTGTCCTGGCACATCAACAAGAAAGAGTTGATGGGCAGTGTGGATGGCACTAAAAGCTTTCGAGCCCCACGTCCGAAATGCTATAGTTCAGGTCAACTCGGACAACACCACAGCCTTGGCGTACATAAGGAAGCAGGGGGGACGCACTCCTTCTCCCTGTACGAAACAGCAAAGGACCTTCTGCTATGGTCTCAGGCAAGGAAGATCAGACTCCTCACCAGATTCGTACAGGGAGAAAAACGTCACGGCCGACCTCCTGAGCAGAAAGAATCAAGTCCTTCCTTCGGAGTGGACTCTTCACTCAGAAGTTTGCCAGGACCTGTGGAGAATGTGGAGCAGACCTCACATCGACCTCTTCGTGACAGCAAAGAACGCGAGGGATAGACCTTTACTGCTTTCCCGATCTCAGACCCAGGGGCAGTGACAGTGGATGCTTTTCTCCTAGATTGGAGAGGTCTAGACGTCTATGCCTTTCCTACCTTCAAGATACTGGGACAAACCCTCAAGAAGTTTGCGACCTCAGAAGCGACAAGGATGACGCTGGTAGCTCCGTTCTGGCCCGCCCAAGATTGGTTCACAGAGTACTGGAATGGTTTGGTGGACTTCCCAAGAGCACTTCCACAAAGAGTAGATCTGCTCAGACAACCCCGCTTCGACAGGTATCACAAAAACCTCCCCGCTCTCAATCTGACTGGCTTTCGACTGTTTTCCTCTTCCAGTACCTCTGTGACCCAAATCGCAAACTTCCTCGTTTTCCTCAGGGAAAAATGCGGTCTGGCGTTTTCACCATCAAAGGTTATCGTAGCATGCTAGCTGCTGTATTCAGGCACAGAGACCTGGACATCTCGGAGGACAACAAGATCTGCATGATCTGTTAGATCTTTCGAAACATCCAAGAAAGTCTCGGCTGAGATTCCAAGTTGGAATCTGGATGTGGTTCTTCGTTTCCTGAGGTCCTCGAGGTTTGAACCACCCCAGTTAGCTTCCTTCAAAGACCTTACGAAGAAGGCTCTGTTTCTCTTGGCTTTGGCATCCGCCAAGAGGGGTTAGTGAGCTTCATGCCCTAGAAGGAAGGGTAGGTTTCAAAGGAGGTTCCGTGATTTGTTCCTTCCTTCCTTCTTTTCTAGCCAAGAACGAGAACCCCTCAAATCCTTGGCCAGGAGTTTTGAGGTTCTAGGATTAGCTGCCCTTGTAGGGGAAGAACCTGAGAGGACTCTTTGCTCTGTTTAGGAGTTTAAAGTATTACCTTCAAAGGAAGAAGACTCTTAAGGGCATTAAGGATAGACTATGGTGCTCTGTAAGGGACCCCAGTAGACCATTGTCTAAAAATGCACTGTCTTTCTTTATTAGAAGTCTAGTGAAAGAGGCACATATTGCATGTGATGAAGATCATTTCAAGCTCCTGAAAGTCAGGCTCATGAGGTGAGAGCCATTGCCACTTCCTTGGCTTTCAATAAGAATATGTCACTTCAGAATCTGATGAAAGCAACATTCTGGAGATGCAATTCAGTATTCACTAACCACTACCTGAGAGACATCAAAATTACGTATGACAAGTGCTTCGCGTTAGGCCCGTACGTATCGGCGGATTCGGTGCTGGGGCCAGGGAGCTGAAACATAAATCCTTTTTAGTTTTTTCCCCTGTGTTGGTATTGTGTTTTTTATGGTTTGTATGAAAGATGATGCAGGTAGGCCATCTCTTTCTGTTCGTAGTGCTAACAACATTAGAGTGGTTAGGTGATCGGTTTGTGTTGGAGCTCCCTGCAATGGTAGTGGACAGGTTCTGTCATATAAAGAGGGCGAATCCCCTTTGACATGATCCGACTTGGATTCTGCTGAGTAAGCGGATATCAAATCTCTTTGGTAGACCCAAAGAGTCTTTTCAGCTGTAGGTCACGCCCTCGCTGTAGCTCTTCAGGCTATGCAGACTAATGACCAGTACCTATGAAGTCTTCAGCCTAATCAGGTAAGAACCAAGGTTTTTTGTACCCTACAACAGATGTTTGTTTCCCTTTTCCTTGTTAGTTATCGTCTCTTACCCTCTGTCAAGGGTGTCAATCAGCTAAGTATATATCTGACAGGAAAGTTCATGTACAAAAATGATATTGTTATTTTACAATAAAGTTTTGTACATACTTACCTGGCAGATATATACGATTGATGGCCCACCCAGCCGCCTCCCCTCAGGAGACAGGTGGAAGAGAAAGTCTGACAGGAAAGTGGGATTGGTTCCATACACCTGCCACCCAGCGGCGGGTAAGGTAGATCACCTGACCTACCTGTCCGCGCTTTTGCCGCGAGTTTTGAATCCTGTCCGTGACGTCAAGAGACGTAAGCTAAGTATATTCTGATCTGCCCAGGTAACGTATGTACAAAACTTTATTAATTGTAAAATAACAATATCATTTACATGTACAATCCCTTAATTTTATCTTATAATTTTTAGCTCTCGTATGTAACTATCGTATGTAAGCAACCTGAATTTATTCCAGCTGGCATTTTGCAAGGTTTAGTAAAAAGATTATTACAATTCTTGGCACTATTATAGCTTCATTATGTGTGTGGTATTATGAATGTATAACTTTTATTATCTCAAGTATTTTACTTATTAGAACAGTTTTTTAAAAGATTTTGGTAGCTCCTTAAGTGAAAATACAGTACTGAATATAAACAAAGGTAGTAACTAAGTGTTAAAGAACTTAAGCCTAGATAAATTGGTGATTAGGGTACAGTTTGGGAATACATACTGTTCTTTACATGAGCTTTAGATCTTTGGGACATTTTACAGATACTACTTCCTGATGGTAAATCCAAGCCATATATTTATTCTGTGTAAATACAGATCATTGTCTGTTATTAAGGAGTATCCTGGCACCAACTGAAAATGCTTATTGAAGCCTGGTAACAAGGTATTCAATTGGTGGTAGGTAGATGAGTATCTGGATACCACCCAATAATTTGTTGGTGACCAAACACAATTTCATTGTGTAGACATCTCATTGTGTTTCAATTTTGCTATGGAAGCTTTTCCTTTGAGTATTTCTGTGATGATGACAGTTAGATCAATTATTGGTGGTAAGGTGTGACTTCAGCAAGGATGTTATCCATGATGAGATGATGTGAGTGTTTTGATGCCCATGTTTACATTTTACAGTAAACCCTTACTGATATTGATCCTTTTGCATGTGAGGAGTGTTTTGGCCAATTTCCGTTTCAGTAAAAGAGATATGGAAAGCATAGAATGGCTAAGAAGCAGTCTCCGGACCTTCTGGCAGTAACATACCTCCCTTATACCTACATATGTTTAAGACTTATTTATGCTGAAATCCCTTGACCCTCTCACTCCATCTTTTTAGTGTCCCTAATCTCTTAGTGATTTCTGGCTATGTCTATCCTATCTCAGTAACTACTCAGGCAATTGTAATGTACTAGTGGGTGAAACAGAAACAAAAGTGATTTTTTAAAATGTAAAATTTTTTATACAAAAAATGGCTATCCTCCTAACCTCTCCCGGGTGTGGTTAGGTCCCAAGTGCATAATTAGACATGAAATTGGGACGACTCCTCTCCTGGGGTGCATATGGAAACTATGATCCTGCTGCTGTACTACATTTATGTCAGTATGTCAGCATTGCCAACTCTTGAATTAAGTGGTTTGAGAAGCTATCTTCAAGTTGAATTGTAGGTCATTTGAATGTTATAGCAGAGATTTATGATACTACTTGTAAAAAGTTAGGAAATTGTAGCTTTGGCCAATGAGTGAAAGTTTCAGTATCATGGCCTAGCAACTTGCTAGACATTAATCCATTCAATTTCGCAGCTGATTTATTGGCCATGGCTATAGTTAGCTGAAAGTTATGTAGTATCAGAGGCTTAGCATTGTTTTCCTTTTAGCATTTTTATAAATATAATCATTTGTTTTGTATAGTTAAAAGGTGAATTTTGTACAGTAGTAGTATTCTGGGATGGTATGGTACTGTATGTACTTGTGTATCGTGCGACCAAATTAAAATTTTATCCCTAGAACATGATTGCATCTCTTACCTTATGTTTGTGTGAGCTGCACTTTTATTATATTACGCAAAAGCTATGCTAACACTGCGAATTTAATTTTTTGTGGATCACGCTAGGCTAGGCTTTAGATGCTTGTCTCAGTTTTGGGAGATTACATTGATAATGTAATTTACAGTAGTGTACCTCTAAATTAGCCATTGATTGATTGAATTATCTTGTTAAGTCACTTGATACAATAATTTATTACTATATGGAAATTGTGTTTGTATCACTCTCTGAGCCCTGAGGCTAGACTAAAAGACTTTTCAGATGAACATATTGCATGAACTTAATCAATTGAAATACTGTACTGTCAAAAATCAGCCTAGGATATTTTATAAGGTTTTGTATAATATGGGAAATATGTTAATTTGTTACCAGTTGAAGTTTATTTTCTTATTGCTTTTTTTAAAATCCTATACTTGTAATGTACTACTATTACTCCACAGTGACTCGGCAGGGATGATATGTCAGCTGGGTTACTAACTGTTGATAGGTATGGGGGTGAAGGGAGCCCAGCTACCTCTGATCATCTTCAGTCTCCGCAGATGGTGAGTTGTTGATCTTAGAAATTTATTTACAGAAAATGATGCACGAGTAATTGGAAACTCTGTTCTGGAATAACTGTAAACTGAATTAAACTCTTGTAGGAAATGTAGTGAAGAAAAGAATTTTTTTGCATCTTATGACAAAATTGTGGTCTGTGGATCAGTCTATATATCCCAAATCTTTGCCTTTTGGGTTAGTGTTCTCTTGGTATTGAGAGATTCAAGCTTTCCTCTTGTAATTTTTCAGTATGTTGTTTTTTTTTTTTTTTGAAAGAGGACAGTGAGATGTTGAATCTTGAACAGACTGAGCCAGTACCGTATTATAAATTTTTTTTAGATGCTGAATACTGTCTGTTGAAAAGGAAAAATTTAAGGTTATAGTCTCCCTTTAAGAATGTGACTTAGATTGTTGTGAGTTAGATTGGTATACTAAATTGATGTGGTTTGGTACTGTGTAAGTATGAAAAAGCTGAGATATGTTTGCTATTATCATTGTTTAAAAAAAAAAAGTCATTGTCTGCTGTTGCATAGGAATGCATTGATTAATGTTCACCCTCTTTAGTATTATTTGCATCTGTACATATATTTGTTAATATAAGACATCTTATGCAGCCCTTGTTATTGTGCTGTGCATAGTCATCATTATTTTGCCTGAATGTCTACATTTTAGACTGGAAATTAGTGTTATGTATCACGTCATCTGGGATTCCTGTCTATGTTCCTAGATGTGTTTTAGGATTACTTCAAGATTTCTTTAAAGGTAAGCAGCAGTGAGTTGTTGTGGACAGGGTCTGTGGTGAACCAATACCTATTGTATTTGGAGTGCCACAGGGCAGTGTTCTGGTTCCACTGTTATTTTTAGTGTATGTATATGTTGGCCTGGAAAACTAAGATTGTTCAGTATACTGATGATACAACACTTGTGGGTTTTTTTGTAGTGAAAATCTCCACTTATGAGAAATGAAGCTGCCTTCATCCTCAATCGCATGTCCTGGATCAGGGAATGGTGTACTAGTCAGTGAGATGTGAGGATAACTGCAGTAAGACAAAAAAAACACTATTGATTAGGCAGATCTCATGCAGATTTCCCACCCCCATCCTCCCCTTTAGGTGGATGGAACTTTGCTGATTGAGTCTGAAGCTTTAATTATTTTATGTGTAACTTTTGACTCCCATCCTACTTTTGAGAAAACATTTAATGAAAATAAGCAAATGCTGCACGAAAGTTAGGTTTTTGTTTTCATAACAGTGATAAACAAAATCAGTGCAACCTGTTTGTTTCCGATACGTAATACAAACCATCGGGTCCTTTAACAATAGGAAGTAGCTAGCGGCAGCTGGAACGGTCGTAAGCTTCGAACAAGGGGAGAACGGTAGTTAACTGCTTGTCCGGCCGCGCGACTGGGAGGTAAACAAACCACTTTTGCTTTCGGCCGCGGCTGTGAAGGACGTGTTCGTCATCGCTCTCTGCCCGCTTCATCGTCGTATGCTTTGTTTATATTGTGTTTTCTACTAATGGTTTGTTTGTCTTGAAAATGAAACTGTAAGTACACTGTTTTCATTTTCATTACTTAATTATGAACCAACATGGAGCTATCGCCGTAGATGCGGCGATTTCCTCTCTTTTTCATGAATTGAACCCTTGAATTATGTCTCGGTGCCGAGGGCTGGAGCGCGCTCGCGCCGAGTCATGTATTTTGGGCGAAAGTGTGTAATTGAAAAATGTAAGTACTCTTTTCATTATATTTTTGCCCTGTGCGTTCGTTACCGAGAGCGTGATTGCGCTTGGCACGAGCCTCTTATTTTGTATGATAGAATGCAATGAAAGTGGATTTGCAATTGCAGTATTCTTTTCATTTCATTTATTTATTTGCATCAGTTTTAATTTGGATCAATTTTCGCTCTTACCCGGGAATTGATCCTTACGATTTTTTTCGTGAAGTGAATCGCAAGTGCAGTATTCTGTTTCATTTTCATATATATTTTTATGATAGCATCATATTATTATGGATCAAGTTTCCGCTCTTACCCGGGAATTGATCTTTTCCCGTTTAAGTTCTATGAAGTGAATCGCAAGTGCAGTATTCCGTTTCATTTTCATATTACTTTCACTGCTGTGCGGGGTGGAGGGGGGAGGGGCGAAAGCGAAGGTCTGCTTGGAAGTCATCGGAAAGCTCTCCCGCGACTCCCTTGGTATCCGATTCTTCGTCTTCTTTCCTGCCCCCCGCTCAGCTTCCTCGTTGTATCTTGTATTTGGGGTCTTCCTTGCATTTGGGTGGGGCATGTCCCCCCCTCCCCCCCGTGCGTGAGGGAACCCCTCTTACTAATCTGTCTGTGCTACCGCAGGTGCTACATCCGTGGGAGACGACCTTGGACAGGTATGGACCACCGCGGCGGCAGGGCGTGCCTAGCATCCACGGGCTGCTGCAGCGTCTAGCGAGGTCTGGGGCGGTCTCCACACTACTACCTCCACGCCGTTATGCTGCTCCCCCCCGCCTGGTCTACACTTCCATGCTGTGTCGGTGACGCCGTCTGCTGCTACTAGGGCTGGTCGCCGCCTGTACCGAGGGGGGGTATGCCGCCGCCGTACCAAGGGGGGTTATGCCGCCGCCGCCTGTGTTTCTTCGTGTTGCCTGCCCAGACTTCCGCTGTTCCAGCAGCTCGCCCTGGACCGGGCCGCCAGTACACAGGTTCCCGCTGGCTGCCGATGATTCTACGAGGCGATGGCTGGGCCTGCCATACTGCCGCTGATGTGGTTCCCGCTGCTGGCTAGCTGTCCCTTCTAGGTCTACCGCTGCCGCTGTTCCTGCCACTCCTGAGCTGGTTGCTGTTACCGGTCGCATCCTCGTTCCTGCGCCTGTCCATGCTGTCCTGCCCACGGTGTATCTTCCCCCAGTCCCAGGTCCTTCCGGACAGGTGCAGTCGGGCCGTGTTGCTTTCGGCAATAGCCCCGGCTCCGGCCTGGATAGGAGGACCTGACGACTGTCCTGCATGAGCTGACGAGGAAGAGGAAGAAGAAGAGGAAGGTGTCATCTTCGTCTTCATCGTCTGCTGCTGCCTCTTCCCCTTCGACTTCTAAGGCCCATAAGCCGAAGAAGAAGAAGGCTGCCTTCCCCCTTAAGAAATCTCCTTTGGGAACTTCTAAGGGCCCGTCCCCCCACCCCGGTGGGACGGGGGGGTCCTTCTGCTGGTCCTCCTGCTCCTTCGGGAGAGCGGGGCGTCTCCCCTTCCGTAAGGAAGAGATAGACGGGGACCAGAGGAGTACCAGTTAGCGACTGGTACTTCCTCGCCTGGTGCTAGCGGCGATGCCGCTACGCCAGGTTCCGGCTCGGTCTTTCGTTCGCGAGAGATCCCGAGTGTACGCTCTCCCTCGGTGGGAGACCGTGCAGCCAAAGTTTCGGCGCCAGAGTTCGCT